>NC_058412.1:77325990-77510816 GCF_002201575.2 Neomonachus schauinslandi | reverse complement strand
GCGTCCGCCCCCGCCGAGCCGAGAGGAGCCGAGCGGAGCCGGCGCGCCGGGAGCTGGGAGCGCGCGCCGAAGCAGGCTGAGGGCCGTCCGCGCGAGGGTCGCGCCCGCGCCCCCCTCTCCGGCCCCGGCCCCGGCCCCGGGCTGTGGCGAGGCCAGCGGCCACCTGCTGCGTCGCGCCGCGGGCCTCAGCGTTCCGGCGCGGGCGGCGGAGAGGTTTCGGGCGGGGGCCGCCGGGCGCGCGCGCCCACGGCGGAAGCCTTCCCCGCACCCTGCGGACGGTGTTCCTCCTGCGCTTCGCCGAGCGGGGGCCACGCTCCTGCGCCAGGTACCGGGGTGGTTCGAAGCGGGTTGGCCGCGCGGGGAGACCCGAGCGGGGGTGGCGCGGACCGAGTCGCGCCTCGACGTCGGGCCAGGTGTGGGACGGCCAGGGCAGCGCCCACCCGGCCAGGTGCCCCTCGGACCAGGGGTTGGGGGCGCGATCCCCGCGGCCGCCTCTTGGGGCAGCGCGGGCATGGGCGGAGGTGAGGCAGACGCGCTCACCCAAGTGCCCAAAGTTTCCCCTTGCTCACTTTGCTGGACTTAACTTTGAATTGTGAGGTGAAGCCTAGCAATTTCAAGCTTTAAGAAAACACGAGCATAGGGAAGACGGTCTTGCCGGGTTTGGATTGTTAGTGTACGAAGTATTTGTGCCTGCTGTCTCTAAAGGCCATTGCAGGAGAAATCAGTGGACAAATTCACTGTCTTCTTTATGCTTTAGTTAATGGTTTATTTGTAAATAGGTTTTAGGCTTCGATTACAAGCCACCAGTAAGCGATTTGGGGTTTGATCTAAGAAATATTCAAATTGGGGGGTGTGATTTTTTAGTTGACATGCAGTGTTGTATTAGTTTCCAATGTACAACGTAGTGATTCGACAGTTCTGTACGTTATGCAACGCTCACCACAGTGTTCTAATTGTTAATCAACAAGGTAGATCTTGAACAGATGCTTCATAATCAGGTAGGGCTTTAATGTGAGGTTAACAAGTGATCAGAGCATAGGTGGTTACCCAAATGAGCTAACATTTGGCTTATGAAATGCCAGGAAAGAGGAATGCCGCCGTTTGAATTGGACTTTGTAGGTACAGGCTGACGTTGGCATCGTGTCACTGCTGAACACTTAATTTTGAGCCAGGAAATTTATCAAGTGGGAGACAAGCAGCTGTGATCCTTTCAGAGCCCACCCCATACCTTCTCAAGCTGGTATTTTAAAATATCCTACTCCCTTATTCAAGCCGGCAAGCTTCCTTCATTTATATGACGCTCGCTCGGGACCATGGGCTAAATCTGTTTAGACCTCTGGTATTCAACCTGGAACTCAGCCCCCACCCCCCACCCCCACCCCTGGAATTATGGTGCATGGTGGTCACTCCTAAGAGCCCTTTGAGGTTATAAAATGGTGAGGGCAAACATCTGGAGAGGGCCCCGCAGTGGTATCTGGGATCCCTGTCTTTGGGGGCTGGTGGAGAAGGGTTGAGGTGGCTGGTTTCCTGGCTCTGCCCCAGTGCCTTGCTGGGCCATGTTGGAGCCTGAGGCAAAAGGGAAAATCACGAATATGAATCCTGTCTTTATTTAAAATTGTGATATTTAGTACAACGTGGATTTTGTGTTCATTTTGATGTTTTAAAACATTGTATTAAATGTTCGTCTTATGGGGTTTTTCGGTATCCCCTGAAATATTGTGCCTGAGGTGCATGCCTCACTTGCCTCACTCTAGTTCTAGACTTGCCTGTGAGGCCAGTTTCTTAACTTCTGTAAGCATCAGTTTCCTCATTTACAAAATAAAAAAAGTGGACCCTCCATGGATGTTGCCCAGCTAATGCACAGCATCCGGCTGTTGCATAGGGCTAGGCATGTGGGGAATGTAAGACGATGGCTGTCCTATTCGTATCGCCCCTCAGTCTGGTCATCTTGAACTAGTCACTGAATCCTGCTGAGTCTCAGTTTGCCATTCTGCAAAATGGGAGTAGTAATAGCTGGCTCACAGGGATGCTGGTGGGGTTAAAGGAGAGAATGTGTGTGGAGGCACTGGCCCTCCTGGAGGGTAAGTTTTCTGTGATGGTTTGGGGGGCCTGGATTTGCCTTGCAAGCTTGCAACCACTTGTTTTACCTCTGGAGGTTAGCGTAATGCCTTGTCATACACAGACACTCTTAAATTCTGCTTGTTTTGCATGAAGACCCTTCAGAAGCAGTTGAACCAAAGTAGAGATGTTTCCTGTTGAGGGTTTATTTTGGAGCGGCGAAGTTCACCAGCCACAAGTCATAGTATGCAAAACGTTTTATAAGTGAACTTAATTTTGCTACTCCAAACAAAATGACTTTGGTTCCCTTTTTGTATATTTAGTCCTCATTCATGATTGTGATTTTCCTGAGCCCAAGTCAAGTAGTATTATCTCAGTCACTATCCAGCTTAAAGCAGCTTGGTCCCTTGAGAGTCAGTGTCTCCGTCTCTCTGGGTTACCCTTGGGGGCCCCTTCTCCCCACAGGTAGTCTCTGGGCACCAGGAGAAGGTTGTAGTCACATCAAGGTGTGCGGGAGAGTGGCCTCTTGCTGGCCGTCTGGTCCTCTTGCTGTCCTCTGGCGAGTTTCCCCTCATCAGGACTGAGCCTCCTTTCCCTGTTTCCACTGAGTATGGTCCAGCTGGGTTTCAGTGGGATAAGCCACAGCTGGGACCTGGCTCCTGCATCTGGCCTTGAGTTCTGCACGCTCTGGGTCTCTTCTTGGTCTCTCCTGGGCACCTGAGAACCTGCCCAGGTTGGGTGGCACTATGCTAGGCTTCCATTTCCGCTGTACCAAGCGGTCCCCAGTGTTCCCAGGAGGAAGCAGGATGAAAACTTCCCATGCCTTTCTGTGTCCCCCTCAACCTACAAGGGATTTTTCTTCCGTTACCACCCCTTCTCCAGGCAAGGTACACAGGGACGAGGGACTCAGTCTCTCCAGGTTCCTCTTTTCTCAGTACCAGCAGAGTTTTGTTTTTTTTTTAAGATTTTATTTTTAAGTGATCTCTGCATGCAATGTGGGGCTCAAACTACCACCCTGAGATCAAGAATTACATGCTCCACCACTGACAGAGCCAGCCAGGTGCCCCAAGAGCTTTTTTTTTTTTTTTTTAACTTGTGGGGCAGGTCTTCCTTAGGTCATACCTTCTGTCCTCTGTACATTATGACTTAGAATAAAGCTTTGGGATCAACCCTTCTAGGCTCTCTTCTTGATATGCAAAGGGAATTCAAACATCTTTTTCTATGATTTCCCCCCACCCCGCCCCCTGCCTCCCACCCTGGGAAAAATCAGATGCATCCTGGTAGTGTGGGAAGGAATTAGGGAGGAACAAACTGGGAAAATAGGGAAGAAGTTCCCTTCCTCTCCCCACCTCCATCTTTCTGGCAGGCTGACCTGGGTTATGTGCACTGGACTTCTTAATATGTGAAAGCTATAGGACCTGCTGGAGATGCCAATCACAGGCTGGGAGGAAATGGGGAAAGAGCACCTTTGAAGCTTTGGTGGTGGGTGGGAGAAGAGACTAGCTTTCTGCTTGCACATTACTGAGTCCAGCCCAGTAAACCAACTTCATGTGGATTAATGTCTTTCAGACTATTACCCCTGTTTATGGTGCTGTTTCTTCATCATCAGAATGATCACTGTCTACTCGGCATTTACTAAAAGCATAGGAGAAACACAGAAAAATCCCAGTCACAATCAGTTGCTTCTTCAGGGTTCCTAGGAGTTATTTGGAGAATAATATTAGCCTTTAGGAAGGCTAAAGCTGTAAAGCTAAGCTCTGGGTTTTGTTCACATTCAGTGGAAGATGAAGTGGTCAGGGAAGGCTTCTTGGAAGAGCTGACTTTAAGTAACATTAAGACTTAGCCACACATGGGGTGCCTGGGTGGCTCAGTCAGTTAAGTGTCTGCCTTCAGCTTAGGTTATGATCTCGGAGTCCCCAGATCGAGCTCCACATCAGGCTCCCTGCTCAGTGGGAAGTCCACTTGTCCCTCTGCCCCTCACCCCACTCGTGCTCTCTCTCTCAAATAAATAAAATCTTAAAAAAAAAAAAAAAGACTTAGCCACATGGATGTGAGATGAAAGAGAACTTTCCATGAGAAGGAGTTCTCGAGTGCCTAGAGACAGAAAGCCTTCTCAGGGGTGGCCTTTCAGGACCCACTTGTGGCTTGACCCTTCCTGGTGTCATGCTTATCCCTCTCGTTGTCCAGGTACCTGTAAACACTGGCACAGTTACTGTCATCTGTAGGTAGGACAACAAGAAAGGGCAGCATTCTAAGTTCCTTGTGCTTTCCCTACACAATGGAAATCAGGAGTTTCCATCTAACCCTTTTTTCTTAGATAGATACTTGTATCTGGAAAGTAATTTTAAACTTTTAGATCAGGTCAGTGGTCCTTGAGACCCATTTGTAATTCTCAGGAGTTACCTGAGAATTCTTTGTATTGCTTTAATGTGCTATCACCTGGAATTCTGAGCTCAGCGGGTCATGAACCAGAAGATGCCATGGGAATTTAGTGGCTAACTGACAAGACACAGAGACAGGTGCAACCAGGTAGCCAGGGGTCCCTCCTCAGACCCTGACTCCATGTAGACCCTTGCACTGTTCCTGTGCACATTCCTGGGAGGAAGCACTCTCAAATATTTTTCTTATCGTTAAGGTATATGTGAAAAGAAATTACAAAAGATCCTTTTGAAAGGTGAGGAGTGGAAAGTTATTTATTTGCTCAGGCCTCTTCCTGGCCCTCGTGGGTGTGGCTGATTTGTAAATGTATGAAGTTTGAGAACTTCCAGAATGCTTGGCCTCACCTCTGAGGCCCATACACCAGTTTCTCCATGGTTTCTGCCTCCCAGATTCTCATGTCTGTGGGAGGCAATAGAAGCATTAACTGTGGTGTGTGAGTTTCTCAAGAAATTGCTTGCAGAACAGCCATTGTGAATGAGGGATATGAAAATGTCAGGGGGGTTTTGCTTTCTTAAAGCAGGTGGTCCAGACAAGGTGGGCAGTCAGGGCTCTGGTCTCAGCTGTCCCACATAGAGTCCCTGCAACCTTGGGCACCCCATAGTATGGGGTGGGGGGTGATCCACACACACACAAGCATCACTTGAGGTACTGTATGAGCAGAAGAAATGCTTCATAAATTATTTATGACTGTTATTCTTCCATTGTCTTTTTTAAGAAGGTGCAAGGGCACTTATTATAATTCCCAGTTAGGACCCCATAATAAGTACCCTGAAGCAATAAAGGGTCCTTTTGCATCTGAGATCTGATGGCATTTAAGGAAAATGAGCAGATCTGCTGCAGAGTGCTCCTGAGCAGAGCTAGTGGTAGATGGCATGTGGGAAGCACACAGTGAGGAATAAGGGGAAAGAGACAGGGAAAGCGGCACAGGTAGGAGAGGGTGCGAGTAGGTGGAAGACCCTCAGCACCCGAGTCCTGGGGTACACCATGTTCATGTGTTCCGTGTCTCTGTGCAGCCTTAGCTTTCCCTGCTAACGTGTGGTTATAAGGAGCAGAGTTCATGTACTAACAGTGGAGTCACAAATGGGAGGTGCCCTGGGCCAGTCTCTCTCCCTCTCTCTCTCTCTCACACACACACACACACACACACACTTGTTCTCGTGGTGAGACGTAGGGATAGTTCTGCCCTGCCACATCTGTGGCTCCCCGGTGAGCCTGATGAACAGCCATGAGTCAGAGGATCAGAATGGGTGTCACCAATGGGTAACCAAATTGCAACCAATATTAGGTTCCTCTTATAAATTTAGTTTCATGCATATGAATATATCATGAATATTTAGTACCTTTACAGCATTTAGTGTATCATGAATATTTACTGCCCAGCTGCCTTGGGTATATTTAGTGTCTCATGAATATGAGGTATCTCTTGTCCTTCCACACCTTTCTATCTATGTTTAACACACACGTGCTCTCCTTCCTGAGTTTCATCTATACTAAACATATCTTACAAGTCATCCAACCCTTTGCTGTCTTTTCTTTAGAACTGAATATTCTCAAACAGTATATGTTACACTAACTTAGTCTCTGAAAATCAGGGTCCAGGTTGACGATATCTTTGTGAAGCCATTGTCCCATCGAGACGGGTGAGTCTGAGGTGCGTGGGGACGTCTGGGACCAGGTGTAGGTCTGTATAGGCTCATACAGCTTGCTCATACCCACTTCAGGTGTGCAGACTGATGCTGAACTGCATGCTCAGGACTGGTTTCTGCTCTTGGCTCCTCAGGAGAGAAGTGCCCATGGGAGGATGCCCATCAGTGATGGCACTGTACATGCTGCTCTGAGCCTTGGGCAGGTTAGCTCTTTTTGGTTGGTTGCAGCTGTGTGGCCAGGCACAACATCTGCCCCCAACAGGTGCCGGGACAGGAGCACTGAGCACGGGGCCACTCTTGTCCCAGGGCCTAGGCTCAGAGCTGGGCATCTTGACTTCTTACTGGTCTGCAGCTGATGTGAGCCATGCAGTGAGCTGCTCTGAAGCTCCGTCCCCTCTCTGCACCTGCTGTCCCTACCTGGGTTTAATACCACACTCCTCGTCCCGAGGTTCGTTCCGTCATCTCGCTTTAATACCTTAATTACTCATCTTTTTCCTCCCCTCCCCCCAAGAAGTGGTAGCGAGAACTTTTTCGTGGGTCCTTTCTGCGTGGAGGATTTATGACTTGGAAGCCGCAAGTACTAACTCTGCTAATGGAAGCGAGGAGGAGGAGGAGGACGGGGTTTGTTGGTGGGTCAGACCCGCGCACTTGACGTCTGAATCACTTGGTCAGGCCACTTCACCTGGTGATTCACTCTGTGAACTGGGATTACTTCCACAGGATTTGAAGTGGTCACGTATATTTGGAGGGTTGCTGGGTGTCAGCCGCATGCTCTGTTGGAAGTCAGATCTTTGAATCACCATGTAGTAGCATTTCCAGTATGCTGCCTGGGTCAAACAGGCTCCTACAGTACAAACACAAAACATTTTGCAGCTTTGTGTCACTGTTTTCTGAGGCTTGGCCAGTGTCATCTTGTTTCCCTCATGGCCTTCGTGAGCAAAGATGGTTCTTTCAGTTGAGATGTTCAGGTAAGCGAGGCTTCCTCGGTACGATGTTTAGAACTGAAATCACTGGGTGTGTTTAGTGGGTCCTGGGGCATCCCAGCGGCATCTCTAGGTGGTGAAGGAACCACTACAGACAGGACTCGGCCAGGCCGGCAAGCAGGGAAGGCCCAGAAGGCAGCGAACTGGGCGCGGAGCAGGTGGGCCAGCCGTCTGGAGTGCTGACCAGACTTGTGATTTGGCTCCTCACAGTCAGGCTGCTCTTTGGCTGCTCCCTCAGGTGGCACGAGGCCAGGTGCTGCCTAACGCGCTGTCTCCACCACCTAGTGAACCCGGGGGCGGAACGTGAGTGGGCGTCTTGATAGGTTTGGGCGTGTATCCCTCCAAACTTTTGTCTGTGCTATACTGAGTATACGTGTGTGTGTGTATGCACAAAAGTATATATTTAATACAGAGATGCAATGTCTATATTGTTTTGTGCTGCCTTTTCAGAATTAGTAGTAGTATGTGTTGAGTCTCTTTCTCACATCATTAGATATTCTTCCTTCACATCATTTGTGTGGCTGTGAAGAACTCCCATCGTATGGGTAGGCCCAGCCTACTAGTCCAAGTCTTCTCTGTTGGATGGACGTTTACTTAGGTTATTTTCAACCTTTTGCCTCTTAGTAATAGCAGGACGGTGAACATCCTTGTCCATGCTCTTTTGCACACTTGTGTGGTTGGTTCCTTCCAAGTACTAGCTTATAAGTAGATTTCCTGTGTATGTACCTGTCTCCTCCTCTGATATGTCCTGCCTGGAATAATCTTTTTTCACACTAAAGGTTTGTTTGTTTATCTATCTATGTATCTGTCTATTTATTTATTTATTTATTTTTGGATGAGATTTCTTGCCTCTTGGTCGACATTGTCTTCAGCATCTGTATTATTCAGGATTTGCTCTAGTTAGTTTAGGCAGAAGAAGATTTAATGCAGGAAATTCAGGGCTGACAGAATTGTTGGAAGCTTGGCCCTTGGCCGGACCGGCAAGAGTGACCCCCAGAGCCACACTGCAGAGCTGGCCGGCTGGGAGCTGCTCTCTCCCATCCCGGAGGGTCCCTCCTTCTGCTCAGCGGACATCCATGAAGCTGGGGAAGAGGTTCTGGGACTTCCACAGCACCCCCCTTGGGAAAGCCTGATGCCTCCATGTTAGCAGAGATGCACAGGAAACTCCTCCGCGTGGGGAGCCTGGCAGGGAGCGAGGCTAGGAAGTATGGCCCTGGGTTTTCTAGCCTCCAGGAGGCGGTACACAAGCTGGGCCGTGTGAATGGCATCTCAGCCTTTATTTATTTTTCTAATATTGCACTTTTAATGTTGTATTTGATGCAGGCAGAGGTAAGATTCACAGAATGTAGCCACAGGTACGGTGGACCTGGTCCCTGTCTCACAGAATCAGTCATTCTGCCCTCCGAGAAGGCCCAGAACCTTTCACGGACAGGGTTTTCGTTTCAGTCCCCGTGGACATGAGCCCCAGCCCCCTTCCTGCTCTCTCACAGAAACCAGATTAGAAGCTTCCCCAGCCTGAGCTTTGTTCAAAATAGGTGGCAAAACAGCGTGAAGCCACATACAAATAGTTCCTGCACACTTGCCTCGTCTATAGACCCCGTAGTTGAGAATCGGTTCCCCAGAGACCTGCCTCAGTAGGAAGGGTGTGGGCTCTCTGGTCGTTTTCTCTCAGCACTGGAGACCCTTTGCTCTCTCTGCTCCTTTCTTGGTGGTGTCACGTTCATGCTGAACAGCCCTCGGTTATTAGGCATGGGGAGGAAGCATGAATTAACATGCTGCTAAGTTAAGAGCTAGGTTTTTTTTTTTGTTTTTTTTTTTCACGAGCCATAATTGATTAGCAGTCAGTTGTTGAACTATATTTCTCCTTGCCTCTTCAAACAGGCTTTTTTGCATAATTACTACAAATTCCCGTGTTTGTATAGTGCCAGGGTCCCCCTCTGAGTGGATTACTGTATTTTCGGTTGTTCAAGAAAAGCATTGTTGAGGCACCGTTCCAGGAAAGAATGTGTCTTTAGCAACTCCAAGCCCATTGGTGGGCCAGGGTGTTCTGGTGACTGATGATGCACACCTTTCTGGCTCTAAATGGGCCCTCTCCCACTTAGAGTAACTGTTACCCCTTCAGAGGGGCACTATTTGAAGCAACCTGGTGGCCCCTAACTCGAAGCTCCAAGGTGGATGCTGGGGGTGAGGAGAGAAGAGCCCACCCTCTAAGTCAAGGTGGGGTGTGACAGCCTTTGGGACTGGTCTGTGGAGGGCCCAGCAGATCATGTTTTAGAAACCCATCAAAGAAATCCTTATCTTTTAAAAAGGGGAAAGTAATAGTGATTCCATGTATCCCAAGTGATTCACCTCAGATTTCTACAGCACCTTCCTTCTAGGAATTAAAAATAGGACTTAACTTATATAAAATGCTGTTTCTCTTTCTTTAATTTCAGGGGGTGTACCCTGATTGTATATTATGAAGTAAACTGGAATAATAATTCTACCAGCAACAGATGTTTTTCTTTCAGTCCTTCCAGCCATATAGAATAGATTCGGAGGGGTGTGTGTGTGTGCGTGTGTGTGTGTGTGTGTGTGGCATATAAACACTGGATGATCCAGGCTGCCTGTCCCTCCACTCCGCCACCCATCTTGTGCTTTAAAGTAATAAAGTGTGAGTATGGGTGCGATTAGAAGAGTCTCTTTCCCTCCCAGAGAGTCGGTGATGTCAGAGCCAGTCACTAGATCTGTTGAAGGCCGGGCGCCATCTTGGGTGCTTCGCCTTCTCTGACGAAGCCTTACAGTCACCCTGTGCCTCTCTTTATAAATAAGGAAACTAGGGCCCCCAGAAGTGAAGTAACTTGGCCAAGGTCCCTCAGCTAGTGATTGAAAGAGTTGTGAACGCAGCTTCACTGCTCACCCCATTTCTCTCAGGAGATGATTTTCCCCTGAAGACAACCCAGGCACTTACCCCTCTGCTTGCACAACGCTGTGTGGTTGTTGGCTCTATTGCTGTGAGATCGAACACCAGTTAGCGAACACACCCAGGTGCTGTCATGGTTGCTTCACCCCTCACTTCTCTTAGCCCCATTTTACAGAGGAGCAAACTGAGGCACAGAGAGGTGATGGGACTTACCTAAATCACCAGTACCCAGTGCAGCAGGGATTTGAATCCAGTGTCCTTTGTTGCCTTATTTTTAACCTGTCTTGAACTGTTAACTTGGCAACGGCTGGGAAGTGTCTTTATAACTCCCCCAGGGTTTTACTTATTGAGTGAACACTCTTGTCAAATTATTCCCTTGGGTGTGCACAAGGCCTGGGGCATGGGAGGGGCTCTGTATTCCCTGGTCAGCTTCCCCCTGAGCCCACCTCCCTGACTTCCCACCCACAACTGGAGTCTGCCGGGAGACCCTTCTCCCCTCCTGCCTCTCCTGGCCAGCCTGCAGCAGCTTTTGCAGGAGAGGAGGGGAGGGGAAGGTCATGGCTGGGGACTGGGCTGACCACACCCTGGCAGGTCCCTGGCTGTTTGGGTCACCTTGAGGACAGCCTTGGGCTCATTTTCCTCCTGTGCACACTGGGAGATTGAGATACATGCCTCCCAGGGTTGTTGGGAGAAGCAAAGGCGATAGTTCATGTGGAAGTGGCAGATATGCTGTAACCAGTGGATAAGAGTGAGTTAGAAATGACATTTTATTATAATTAAGCCCTTTTTATTAATACATTTCTAGTTACAATAAGGCC
Source organism: Neomonachus schauinslandi (assembly GCF_002201575.2). Classification (NCBI taxonomy): domain Eukaryota; kingdom Metazoa; phylum Chordata; class Mammalia; order Carnivora; family Phocidae; genus Neomonachus; species Neomonachus schauinslandi. Next base: position 77,499,970 of record NC_058412.1, on the reverse strand, counting down.
TTGGGACTGGGGGCTCTGGGCCCAAAGCCTGACTCTCCTTTTCTCCAGCCATGTGGTCTCTCAGTGCCGCCATTCCCCATCTGGAACATGGGGATGGGACTAGTACCCACCTCAGAGGGTTGTTGTGTAGACTGGCTGGAGTGTTGCTGTTGTGCCTGGCCCAGGGTGTGCACGTACTTAGCCCCTTGCTCACCTGAAGGAGTAGAAGCTAAATGGCTGCCATTGATGTGGAGAACAAAGGCCAAAGAAATACAGAAAAAAAATTAAACTTCCTTACAACTTACGGCCCATTGACAAGTCCTTGAAACAAGCAGAGTGACCTCCTCCAGGAACTCAACTGCCTCATGTTAGTACTTTGCTAGAGGCAAAAGGCAACCTTAGCTTGACGTCGTTAGCCTGACCTTTAGGATCCTGTAAGTCTACTTTAACATATGAAAATCCCTTTGGAAAATTTCTTTTACTCGACCCCCCCCCCCCACCCCCCACACAATCATCCCCTAAGCATATGGCCCATGATACACACTGAAGGGTTTCATGACTAAGGGCGTACTGGACAGTAATAAATGACCCTTTCCTAACAACAGCTAGCTCCTCAAGGTCACTTCCAAATTCCTTAGAGACTTAACACTATCCCTAACCCCCTCCCAACTTGAAAGTATACACAACCCCAGTGCGGCTCTTTCTGTCCACAGGTCCTATTCCTGTGCTTTAATAAAACCACCGTTTTTGCACTGAAGATGTGTCAAGAATTCTTTCTCTGAACTCTCACATTTCACATCATTACCATCTGTGAGAATAAAAACTGAAGTGCTACAGTGAGGGGGAATGGATTGGAGCCACCGTGGGCTGAGCACGTACTATATTGCAGGCACTGTTAGGCACTTAAGCAATATATTATCCCACTAATTCTGGGAATAACCTTTAAAAGTAGAAATGATTATTCCTGTTTTGAGGTGAGGAAACTACAGCTCAGGGAGGTGAAAGTGATATGCTTGTCCCCATCTGAGGAGACCTAGGGGGCTGTGTCCTGAGTCTTTCTGGCTCCGTGGGGCCATCCTAAGTGAACTGTTCACCATGTACCAGCATGATTAGCTGCAGGAGCAAATACTTCCCAAACATCATCTGTTCTTGTTTCTCCCCCGTTCCCAAATAAACACTTCTGTTGTGACATCATGTTGATATTCTACCAGTTCTCTGCTCTTCCGGTGAACATAGAGTCTTTTGTACAAAGTTACAGTTTAAGCCCCTTACTGCCAACCAAACTGGAATTCCCATCTGAACTCACATCAGTGAGCAAGGTGCAGAATGGCCTGCTATGGTATTTGGTTTCGTAAAGGCTGTAGGTTCTCCCCTAAGGCCAGAGTGCCTGGTTTTTCTGAGAATGAGGGTCCCTTTGTAACACTGAACAATTTGGGAAAACTTTCAGATGACAGTAACTATGTTTTCATGAGCTGTCAATGAGGGAAATATATGTAAACAAAAATACACTATGAATTTTGAAGCTCATCTAGATAACTTTTGTATTTTATTAATCACGTCTACACATATTGAAAAAAATGACCTGTATATGTATGGGACATAACATTAATGCCCTTTCCAGGTAATGCTTGTAGATCAGGGATTCACATGTAAAGAACTAAGAATATATGGTGGAAATTGCATATCTGTAGCCTTAAAAAAAAAAGTGGATGTACTGTTTTGCAGTTTGCTTTTTCCTGGTGGGTACTTTGCTTGCAATTTCAGTATGTTCCACCAGGGGGTGCTTGGGATCAGGATGCTTCTGCAGTGGATGAGGCTTCACCCCAGCCATGAGACCAAGTGTAGATTTCTCTTCCCAAATGCCTTCCTTTTAGGATAAAAATACTTTAATTGAAAAAATAAATATAAATTAAGAGAATATGATCTAAACGAGGTAACCAAACATGAAGACAAATTTAAAAGATGTAGCAGGCTAAATAACACCAAATTTTCAATGATTAATTATTGCTTAGTTTTTTCTAATTCTGGATTTACTTTTTTCTTAGCTCACAGGCATTAAAAACAATCCCAAGCATTGGCCACTGCACTACTTCCAAAGGGTTTGAGGTATCACAGCCCAGTATAGCTTTAGTATTAGAAATATACAGATTGTCTTAGCCACTAAGGGACCATGAGGCACCCCAGACCCCTCTCTTTCACCTGGACTCCAGCAGAAGGCTCTGGGACTCTTGTGGCCATGTCTTTCCCTAGTAACCCAGTCTTGAAGGGTGCCCTGGCCTCCTCTTCACCTGTAAGAGTTAGCTGGGTGTTGAGCTAGTTTGAATACGAAATACACAGCCACAAGAAACTCAGTCATCTGGTTAAAGTTCACGTCTTTATTCTATTCAGTGTTCCTTCAGTACACATTTATCAAGTCCCCTGTGGCGCTCACAGCCCATACAGTAGCTCCAGATAGATCCGTGTAAGTGCAGTGAATGTGACCGGTGAGGGCAGTGGATTCCACTGGGGCAGAGTATGTGGGGTCTGGGTTGTGGAGACACTGGGCAGGCTTGAGCTGGGTCTTCCACGGGGCGTTTCCAGGGAACCCCGCTGGGCTCATGGTAGGGTGGGGCTGACTGGCCCAGTAGATGTGGGAGGCATGATGCTGAGGGTCCATACTAGTTTTAGGGGCCCACAAAAAGGTTTTAATTTCCTTTAAAATCAGACGGGAAACATGAACTTTAGGTTCAGCAAGATGTTTTAATACATAATCATCTTTATGCTGATGCAATTATAACATATACTTTTTAATTTTTCTTTAATGGAGGAGAGGATCTATATAGGCAAAGGTACCAAGAGCCCAGAAAAGTCTTAATGAGGCCCTGGGTGGCAGAGTAACTGGCCTGGGCAGCAAGTGTGACAGAGGGACCTCCTGACCTGGGGAATTGCCTAAGGTGGGGATGACCCAGGGTAGGAAGGGACCACTCAGTGGCCTGGCTCAGCAATGCATGGGTGCAGACTAGGGCTGGAGGAAAAGCAGGGACCCTGAAAAGACCATCTCCACCTTGGCCACAACCTGTTCATCAAAAGCAAACAGCCCTTGGTTTTGCATCCAAGTGCTTGGGTACCTCAGGCTTAGGTGTCACCGAGAGATAGATGCTAGGGAATTTTAGGACCTTCAGAGTATTAGCTAAACCCAACACAGTTGGGTTTCTCAAATGTGGGCTTTGTTGTTTTATTTTGTTTTGTTTTGTTTTGGTTCTAGTCCCAACCTGGTCACCTGGGGGTGAGACATACGCCTTTGAACGTGTTTCCTCATCTATAAGTTGGGGCAATAACTCATATAGTTTTTGCTGAGGGAATGAGCTAATTCATGTCAAGTGCCTTCCTAGCCCAGTGCTTCGCCTCTGGGCATTGTCAAATGTTGGTTTCCTTCTCCTTGGCTTGTCTACAAGGTGGAGGTGTGCTCCCCTGGGCCGTGCCTTGGCCTGGGACCAGCACCACTTGTGGCTGCCCCAGCCCCACCTACCAGGCTGACTCAGGAGGTCTACGTGGGACCCTGGTTTGTGTTTAACAGGCTTTACGGGTGAATCTTCTGTGTGGCCGGGGTTGAGGCCTTTGGCCTTCACCGAAGCATGTCTGGACCATGGTTTGGCAGATTTGATTTCCAAGATGGAGGCTCCCACCTTCTTGAGGGAGGGAGGAGCCCGAGACCTTGTCTGGGGAGAGTCCAAGAGTGCAAGGCTGGGCTGGCTTGTGTCCCATCCACTCTGAAAAGGCACAGGCGCTCCTTTGTCCTCAGCCCCATGGGCCTCCCTGTCTTCCTGGAGTACTCCTTCCTTTTGGCTTAAGGAATGAGCAGGGACCAGTGGCTTCTGCACACCCACGTTTCCAGTTTCCCTCATCTAGTTTGTCAACACGTTTGTTGCAGCCATGTGCACGGCACTGTGATTCGAGGCAGGAGAGGTTAGATGTAGGTCGGGCCTTGGTGGCATCACCTGATAGAACACAGACGTGTGAATAACCCTTATCATAAAGAGACTGAAATAGGGGTTCCTCCAGAAGATGCACACCCCGCAGGGATAATGGGTTCCGATTACGGAGGCAGCACCAATGGATCTGGAGGAGTGAATCCCACTGTACAGTCAGGGAAGCACAGGGGGAGGAGGGGTGTGGCATGTGTGGGACGAGTTGTGTCTGATGGGATCTGATGGGACAGGACGTGGATGGCGTGGAGGGATGAGACAGGTAGAGGAGTTATAGAAGTAGGCTGCAGCTGAACGGGGAAGGCGGGCTCCCCGCAGGCAATGCTAGCCCCCTTCAGTGGTCACGGGCGCGGGGGTCAGGGGTGACCACTCAGTAAGGGCTTCGGGGAGTCGCAGAGACGGTGCCCCCATGCGGAAGTGTGCGCAGTTCAGTCTCTATGCCTATAAGCATGTCAGGAGATGTGATGCGGAAGCTGTCCCACTCATGACAGAATCAAAGATGGAATACTTAGGAAGGGCACTTAGTAGGAAACGTGTAGAACCTGTATGCAGAACACGATAAGGTGGCGCTGGAGACACAAAAGGGCAATGGTATAAATAAAAATGTTTGGTGTGCTTCTGGAAGGGAGGGGGGGAATAGTTTACATATTTAAGTTGTTCCCAAATGATGGCTTTTATGCAGCTCCCAGCCGGAATCTGGGTGGGTGACCCACCAGATGTTAAAACAGTATAAATTTGTCATAATTTAAACATTTTGATATTGAGATAGTAATAGAAAACATATCCGTGGAACAGATTAGAAAGTCTGGAAAATAGAAGTTAACAGATTTAGTTGATACTTAACCCCATGGGAAACTATCAGGTCCCTCACTCATCAAACCTCAAAATATATTAAATTTATGAAAAATTATTAAATTCACTTTAAGTATTTGAGAAATTATCAGCTGAGAAACATCTTTATATCCATGACGCCAGAGGCAGAAGCCACAATGCCACAATTGTTTTGTTTGTTCATCAGGGGGAATAAAAACTTTAGTATGCCAAGAGAAGAAACCCAAAAACAAACTCAAAAGTCAGTTGATAAACTAAGAAAAAACTCCTGCAATGTGTATGACACATACTCTCTTATGGAAACAGATCTAATAATTGATAATGAAGAAGTATTATGAATGAACTTGCCAATAGGAAAGTGGGTGAAGGATATGAATTGGTTGGGTTTATTTATTTATTTATTTTTAAAGATTTTATTTATTAATTTGACAGAGAGAGACACAGTGAGAGAGGGAACACAAGCAGGGGGAGCGGGAGAGGGAGAAGCAGGCTTCCCAGGACCCTGGGATCATGACCTGAGCTGAAGGCAGACTTAATGACTGAGCCACCCAGGCGCCTATTTGAGAGAGGTGCGCACATGCACAAAGGATCGAGGGGGAGGGGCAGGGGAAGAGGGAGAGAAGCCGACTCCCCGCTGAGCAGGGCTCCATCTCAGGACCCTGAGAACATGACCTGAGCCTAAGTCAAGAGTCGGACGCTCAACCAACTGTGCCACCCACGTGCTGCAGTGGCAGTAAATGTGAGAAAGGTCAGTCTTACAGTAATCAAATAGGTGCATAATTAAAATTAGATACTAATTTTTGCTATCAAATTAGCAAGTTTTTGGTGTGAATTGTTTTGGTTTGTGTGAATGGTGGTGCTCAGCACAAGTGGACGTGTGTGGCAAGGACTCCCCTGTGCCTTTAGGAGGGGAAGGTACAAGCTCTCTGCCAAGCAGCTTTGGCAGAATGCCCCGAAACCCTTAAAAGAATTCATCCCTTTATCCTGGTGATTCTGCTTTTAGGAATTTTTCCCAAGGAAACAATGAAATCTGCAGTCAAAAAGTTGCTAAACAAGGATGTTCCTCACAATGTTATTTATAAAGATGAAAATTTGGAAGCAACTTAAACATCCAATAACGGGGAATGAGTCATTCTCATGCTGGAGCGTGGTCGAGCCCTTGAGAGCGTTTCTCAGGATGCTTAGTGAAGGGAACGTCATGGTCTAAGGCTAAATGAAGAAGGCAGGAAGGATGGCGGCCAGAGCTGGAAGGGAGATGAAGGGAGAGCAGGACCGGAGGGAAGGAGCCGGGAGCTAGAGTGAGGATGGCAGAGGTGTTGGGTGAATAGGCTGGTCAACACATTTTTTTAGATTCCCTTGGGTACATGGCACTGTCCTTTCGGCTCAATCTAGAGCACAAGGGGTTTGGGTGGACTGACCCCAAGTAAGGGGTGCAGACACTCCCAGAGGCTCAGGGAGGCTGTCACTGAGGGTCAGCGACCCATGCTGTGCTGCGTGTCCCGTGTCTGCCCGGCCTCTCTGGACAGGCTCGCTGCGGGGGCTCCACCCCTCTCCTCACTGCTCTCCCCTGCCCGGAGCTGCTGGTCCCCACCTCCTCTTCTCAGAGTGCCTGAGAGACTGGCATCTAAAACCAAACAAAAAACATTCAGGAAGTACCATTTTAAAATTAAAAAAAAATAATTCAGAACATAAAACTTTCTAAAAAAGAGATTGCCTTCTACATAAAAACAAATTCGTATATTATGTTTGTGTATAGAGAAAATACTGGAAGGAAAACATTATCACGATGTTGTTTCTGGTCAGCTCTGATAGAATTGTGGGAGATTTGATATTTTTCTCTATTTTTTCTTCTAATCAGTATGGATGACTTTTTTTAAAACAGCTTTATTGAGATATAACTGACACATCTGCACACGTTTAAGTACACATCTGATAAGTGTTGACACATGTACACATCCATGGAACCGACACCCACCTCAAGTTAATGAACATACCCATCATGCCCTTCCTAATCCCCTCCCTCCATCCCTACAAGGCGACTCCGATCCACTCTCTGTCACTGTTATTCAATATGCTTTCCCTAGAATTTTATGTCAGTGGCATCTTGCAATATGTACTCTCTTTGTCTGACTTCTTTGAGCCTCTTATTATTTTGTAGTTCATCCATGTAGTTGTGGGTATTAGTGATTTTGTCCTTTTTATTGCTAAGTAGTGTTCCATTGTGTGGATACTGCAGGTTTTTTACAGCCCTGTGAATTACTTTTATAATTAGGAAACTCCCCATTTTTCTAAGTGTACACTGAGATTGGACAGTGTCATGGGAGTTGGGGTTCCTACTGTCCATCCCTCTCTAGAAGTTTGGGGCAGTTTTCCAAGCCTGACACAGTGACTTTAAGGGCAGCAGTCTGGTAAACCCGGAGGGACCACATGCTGTCATTTGCCAAACAAAGGCTTGGCCAAGCCTTTGAACACTTGTGCTGTATATGGTCGGAGTTTGGTTTTGGTTCTAAGGAGACGAAGTGCTGGTTAGCAGACATTTGGAAGACCTGCCTTTGTGCTTCACCTCAGTCCTTGAGTCAGAGAAAGCTTTGCTGAAGGAGCTTGACCTCTTGGCACAAATTGGCATCGAGTGTGTAACTTTCACCTATCACATGGACCCTGGCTGTGCTGCCCAAGGATGACCGGCCTGCCTGCCCGGCCCCCTTCAGCTGACACCGCTCTCCCCCTGCCCCAGAAGCCCCCTCTTCATCTGCCCAGTGCAGCCCCCGCCCCAGCTCCCTGCAGCTCCTGCCCTTCCCTTGGACAAAGCTGAGGCCCTCCTCCCCCTGCTCTCAGGTGATTTTCACGAGGTCTCCCCATCTCCTGGTTTAGCACAGACCTACACAGCTCCTGCAGGACTCCAGACTCCCGAGGTCTCAGGAGAGTCATGTTCTCAGGCATTGCTGATCCCTGTGGGCATGGGGACAGGTGTTGACACGTTCTTGCCCCCATTTTTGTTGCCCTCATCACTGGGGGGTCCCAGAAGGTGCCTCCAGTGTGTGCTCAGAAGCCAGTCCACTGTGACATTCTGCTCGGCCTTCTCTAGATACTCCTAGGCTGAAAGGAAGGACTTAGCTACCCCTGTTTCCTTGCAGAAAGGTGCAGCCCCTCTCCCACACTCGGTATACCTCCTTGCCCTGGGCCCCAAATCTCCTAAGGTCTGTCACGTGATGTCCTTTTCTTTCCTTATCATTCTGAGTAGGGGTTAGACCCAGTCACTGGGCCAGGCCAGGAAATGGACACTCCCATCCTTCTACCCTCCCTCCCTCCATTATATCTCTACCATGAGGGCCCCATTCCAACTCCTTCACCCAAACCACCCATGCTGGAAGAGACCCATGACTGACCAGGGAGCTGATGCCCAGGTGCCTGGGTCTCCTGCTCTGGACTGTACCCCTTTGCCCACTGCGCACCTGCTGACTGCCAGACATTGTCTCAAGGGGCTGGGGCCGCGCTCTGGGAACAGCATGGGGGCTGGCTGAGAGTCACGTCACCCTTCCCTTCCTTCTCTCTCAGAGGTCTTAGATTCCAGGGATGAGACTGTCAAAAACAGAAGCAGGAGAACAGGTGGCTGGCTCTCCCTGGAGGGGTGCTGGCTAATGGACCCCTGCACCCAAGGCCACCCCTGCCTCCTCGCATGGGGCCCACCTGTTTGGAGACAACAGGGGCCTGTTGGTGGTGAGGGCCCAGGTCCCCTGCCAGTGAACAGTCACCTTTGTAAGCTAGGCCCTGCTTCCCAGAAGGTGGAGGAGAGGGCGGGGGCAGGGCTCCTCTCTCCCCCCAGCCAGGACTCCTATTTTTTTTTCCTTTAAGTCTCCTTCAAAGAGGATGAAAACAAACAGTAGGTTTGCCTGGACAATGTCCAGCTCGTGTAATCTTAGAGCCACTGTGGGTGGTGGTGACAGGAGCCAGCCTCTGTAACCCAAGCCTGGAACAGCGTAGAGGCAGTTTTTCAGGGAAGCTCCGGCGGGCTCTCGTGGATATGCATGTCACTGTAGCCTGCACCGAGTGGGGGTGCCGCCTGCCCACCTGCACGCGCAGGAGCTCTGTGGGGCAGGACCTTCAGGGAGCCTGTGCGTGAGCTCGCAAGCCCGGTGGGGTGGGGGCTACCCGGAGCATCAGGGTGGGCAGGAGCCTGCGAGGTTTCTCAGGGGGCCCTCCCTTGTGTCTGAAGCTGCCCGGGTGTGCCTTTTCTGCATGTTTATAGCAGTGGGGTCGCGCCCTGCGTGGAGAGGGGGACCTTCCCCCTGGAAACCCGGCTCCGTGGTGCTTCCCGCCTAGGGTGGAGGTTCAGAGGCCACCTTGAATCAATTTCCATGCTGCTTTGAACTGGCTGGGTTGCCGTGTGGTGCCGGAGGAGGCAGGAGGAGGTGACCGACTTCTGAAGTGGAAGGTCCCGTAGAGGAATTCCAGGAACACAGTTACCCCGGCTCTTTAGCTCATGCGTGCTCCCTCCGGCCTGGGCTTGACTTTGAGTCCTGGCTCCTGACCACGAGTGGGGCATGTGTGCCAGCCTGCCCGCCCCACACTGGCCGGTGGGTCATGGGGAACAACAGAATGATAATAAAAGCCTGCAATACAGAGATCATTTCTAAGCCTGGTAACAGGGCACATATTATTCCCATTCTTGTTGATGAGGCTGGGGCTCAGAGGTATGACGTAATCTTCCCCAGGTTGTACCAGTTCTTAATGGAGCTGGGGTTTGCCAGCCTATCTGGCTCTAAACTGTGTACTCTCCCCATCATGTCTTATTGGGTCCCTGCAGGATCACTGGCCACAGGCCAGAAGCTTTGCCAGGGGCTTCTCCATAGCTTATTTAATCCTCAGAACAGCCCTGCAAGGTAGGTTTTGTTCTGATTGTTTATTCTGGTAATTGTGAGGCTCAGAGCATGTGAATTACTTGCCCTGCTGCATGCATTGGGAGGGTCTTTCTGCTCCCGAAGTCTACATTTTCCCTGACACCTTGGATGCCTAGACCTGCCTTTTGCTGGGAGGGACAGTCTTTACAAAGGAGCTTGGCGTCTGGCCGTGTAACCACTTCTGATACCTGCCCCTCCCCTCACTGCCCGAAACTTGCAACCTTTATACTCCCCGTCCTCCAGACGTCAGACCTGTGTCCTTGCTGCCCACCAGCTGCCCACTCAGTCCGCCCAGCGGCCTGGCTACAGGTCACTCTTTCTCCTCCCTCACTTCCTGGGCAGAAGTGGCTGTCCCCTGTCGCTTCCCCTCTGTCACTCTATACGTACCTCCATTATAAGCAGTCTATAGAAACGACTGTCTGCTTCCCCCACAGATTGAGATTTCTTGAGGGTGGACACTGTGCCTTAGGTTCTGGAAACATACGGGAGAATAACACATAATAAGTGTTGAGTAATGGTTTTTGAAGTAGGTAGACTTGAGCTGCTAGATGTAAATACTCTCTTTTCTGATCTCATGCTTTTTATGTTTGAGCCCTTTAATAGGGTGAGAATTTTCCATATGCCAGCACGGGTTCTGGTGGTTAAGAGTAGCACAGGTTTAATTTTTAACTCCAGATTTTAGCTCCATGCTATGTGTACTATGAGCCTATGGCTGCGAGTATATGAAGCTCAAGACATTCATGGAGTTTAAAATTTGGCCTTGTCTCCTACCAGTGTGACGTGGTTGAGGTGGTCAGAGGTCCCAGATCTGCCTCTGGGTTCCACTGCCAGGCCTTGAAGACGCTGGCCCTGGACTGACGGGGTGCCCGGTGGGTACCTTGCAGGCTTTCTCCTGGCCCCTGCTTCTGGGAGCCTCAGAAATGAGTCAGAACATGTGCAGCGTGGGCTTGTGCAAGTGGCAGGGAGCCCAGAATTAGCTCAGCTGTGCTACAGCAGGGAGGAGGTGGCTGTGCCGGGCGGGGGGCCCAGAGGCAGCACGGGGGTGGGCTCTCAGGAGCCAGCCCCGGCGCCAGGGCGTTGGGGGGAAGCCTGCTCTGTGCCCGGCACGCACGCCAGTGTAGACGAGCAGGGGGTCCGAGCCGCGGGCCTGTGCAACTGTAGCTGGTGTGGCCCCAGCACCGCTGAGACAGATGTGGGTGCTGGGAGGGCGCTGGTGTGTTGCCCAGGATGCCGTGTTGTCGCGGGCGGCTACCTGCTGCTCGGGCGGGGAGGGGCCTGGCACTTGCGTTGCCCCCAAATGAGTCAGCTAGGTGGGACGGTGAAATGTTTAATTGCGTGTGTGTCAGCGTTGTTCTAGAGAAAACAGTTTCAAAGATTCCGGCATGCACTCTGGGTACCTGATGTTACTGCCGTGGTTTCCCCGTTGCCGTGTGAAACGCGTGCAAGCTGAGTGATTGGTGTGCTTGGGGTTGCTGTGGGTTTAGTCGTGTGAGTAGAACAACTTGGGGAAGAAAACAACGCATTTTCAGGGTGGCCCAGCTTTGAAGCTCAGCAGGTGATTTCTGCCTTAGAGTCCGGGCCTGCCCTCGATCACCTGCGTGTGTGGTCAGGAGGCCACAGCGGGCTGGCTCGGCGCATAGTGAGCCTGCCACCCGTGCCCTGTCCTGCAGAGGATCTGCGCTCCCATTCCTGCAGGTGCCTTCCCTTCTTGCCCTGGCAAGGGGTGATCCAGCCATCCTTGTCAGCGCTGGATATAGGATCTCAGAAGGGGTGTGTTGGGCCACACCTAGACCTAGCACAGGAAGGGAGAAATCCCCCTCTGTGACAGTCTGAGAGCAGGGACCACGCTTCCGTCAGCTTTGTCCCTTCAGCGCCTGATCTAGTGCTCTCCACACACAGGTCCAGGACCCTCACGATGTGCCTGTGGGCTCCCTCTGCTGGTACGTGGGGCCAGTCCCTGGGGACATTTGTGCAAAGGGTCCCACAAGTCTGAAGAAACTTTCCTGTTGTTAGAACCATCTGGTTTTTTCAAGGCACACCGTGTACCAAACAGTCTTGTTTGGGCCCCACGTCAACTGTGAGGTGGGCAGGGCCAGAAGTAATGTGCCCCTTTGAAGGACAAGGTACCTGAGGCCCAGACGGTAGAAAGGACGTGCCTGCGCTAGGGGCAGAATGACAGGCATAGGGGCCCTCTGGCCTCTCACTTCATCACCTTGCCCAGGGGCCTGCCGCTGGCCTGCTCCCTGGCGCTCTCCCACCAGGCTGTCCCGCCAGGCCGCACCCAGAACCCTGGGTGTCATGACCCCATTGGTGAGCTTCAAACTGGGGAATCTTGGAGCAAGAGTAGATCCATAGATTGGACAACTTCTGTATTTTCCAAGTATGAACACTGAAACCAAGAAGAGTCAAGTAATTTGCAGTAGGCTGAATGTTGGAAAGAATTCTTTGGGGAAGAATTAAAAAAGAAAATCCCAGTCAGGGTTTATATTCTTGGCCAGCAACATCGGTATGATACTTGTGTAACAACTACTCTCAACATTGAGATGCCTCAGGCCTGGAAGCTTCACTGGATACTCCACTTCTTGACAGCCACCTGGGTTTGAGGACAACTTCTCAACCTTTCTTGAAAAATAGAAGGTTTCTTAGATTGTTCTGATTCTCTGTGCCAAGCTCGTTGGAACCTGAGTCCTGAACTGCCCCTTTCACTAAGAGGTAGTTGTGTACAAACTTGAGCTAACCAGTTGATCTGTATCACCCTATTGAATCCCCCTGTTAACCCCCGTGAGTTAGGTGCAGTTACTAGCCCCACTTTGCAGAAAAGGAAACATGCCCTTGCTGGGCTCACCCACGTAAACAGACCCAGGCCTGGTGGGCTCTGAAGCCCACACCCTAGCACGGGGTGGATGTAGGACACACTCAGCTTTGAGGCTCCTTGTTGGAGGGGAACGGTTTTCATCGTGAGCCAGAGCTGATTCCAGTTCTGAGGGGGTCCTCAGAGCAACAGTTTGGGAAATAAGGAACTTCTCAGAGTACATTTTCAGAGAAGATGTGCTGACCGCTTTTCTCGAAAGGCATGTGGGGTTTCCTGCCTGAGCTTGGGTCTGGCCCCCAGCCCCCTTGGTGAGAGGTCTCTGAAATCTGCCGCCTGCAGGTAGGAGCAGTCAGAGGAGGGGATGGAGCTGAGGTGGGAAGCCATGCCAGGCAGGGGGGCAGGGGATAGAATTCCCCCAAGTGGGGTGTCAGGGAGAAAGGACACGATGAGGATGACTGCTCGACGTTTTGCAAAGCTGGAGGGTTCAGGTCTGTACAACACGCAGCAGTCTCCCCTTCAGGATGAAATCACCCTGTTATGAAAGCTGCCGGGGCCCTGCTACTCTATTCCTTTTGTTGTGGTCTCCCCGCAGCCCTTTTGCTGGCCCTTTGCCAGGCCCGCTGGTGGGCTTCGGACCTGGGGACAGGCTCCTTGAGATCACAGGTGACACAGAAGCAGGATTCTTTTGGCCGAAAGGGAACGAGGGAAAAGGAGCAGCTGGTCAGGTGGCTTGGGATGTGCGACCAGATGGAGGGTTCCGTGCCAGGGCCCTGCTCTCCTGGGAGGCCGGTGAGCCTCAGCCCGGGCATCAGATTTCACTGGGCCTGAGCAGGTCCGCAGCAGGAATGTGTAGGAGGGAGGAAATGCCATTTTGCATGGCCACTGTTTGCTCCTTTTGCGCAGCCTGATAGCTCGTTTCGTTTGCATTTGCAGTTTTCATGAACTTGAGTTTGACGACAGTTGCTTGGGTCCAGATTACATGGAAACATTCTGAACGTCCTCCGGCTTCCTTTATCCAATAATCATGGCTGTTTTTCGCAGACATTTCATAGGGACTTTTCCAGACCTGTCTACCTCTTCTTATAAGTTGCAGCAATTACATGGCACAGCTGTTACATGTGAATCAGAAGAAAATTGAACCAAATAAAGAAAATAATTTTATGAACAAATAAGTATCCCTTGAGAAGCACAGGGAATCTAATGCAAATATCATCAGGGAAATTTAAGAATTTGCTACTGCTGTCTAGGGCTCTGGAAAATATGAATTTTTTTTAAAGATTTTATTTATTTGACAGACACAGCGAGAGAGGGAACACAATCAGGGAGAATGGGAGAGGGAGAAGCAGGCTTCCCGCTGAGCAGGGAGCCCGATGTGGGGCTCGATCCCAGGACCCTGGGATCATGACCTGAGCTGAAGGCAGACGCTTAATGACTGAGCCACCCATATGCCTGAGGAAAATATGAATTTCATGGTATGCTCAGAAGCCTTCCACAGAAACTGCCTGACAGGTCTCTGCTAGTCTCTCCTTAATCTTCCCTGGAGAGTCCTCCCAGGCCTCTGTGAGGGACCAGGGTTTTGCAAATGCTGATTCGCTGTTTGAGGCTGAAAATCAGGAAACATTTATACAGCCTCTACATAAGCCTTTAAACATAGGGTCAGGGAAGACAAGTTTCGGGTCGTGGGCTTTTACTATGTTGATCTCTGAACCTTTAAGACTATTCTGGCTAAAGTTGTACAAAAGAGAATAGGGACTCAGACCCTGCTGAGAGAAAATAGGCAAGGTGTAAATGAATTTCTGTATAAAGGGGCATTTAGTGGAAATGGTGAGGCGTGGTCGACTTCTCAAGACAGACCTTGGCCTTTTGTAGATTGCGAATGCTTCAGAATTCTGTTCCTTCTCTGTTGGATGCAGTGCCTCAGCGGGGGGAGGTCACTGGCTCGTAAGTAAGCCCCTTGGAAACCCGAGCCTTGGTCTATTGTCCAGGGCAAGTGGCAGCTTGTACCAGGGAAGGGAAGGGGCAGCTCTTTCAGCTATTTACCTGCCTGGTAGACATCCACAGTGATAGGGCGAGTTTGAGTTTGAGTTTTTATTTGGGCTGATAAAATCTTTCTGTTCATGTTTAAACTGTTTGGTTGACAAGCCATCCACAGGCTTTGGACGGGAGAAGCAATGGAATCCTCTAGCCGGGTGGTCAGGAAGGACTGCTGGCCTCTGCCCTACCCGTGCCCCTATTTGCAGGGCCATGGCCATGCATTTACTAGGAAGATAACTTTTGTTGGAGGATTAACTTGGTCCTGCACCTGTAAGAGAGAGGGAGCATGTGACCCATTCCCGCTCCGTACCTGAGGATTTGGAATTATCTAGAAGAGACCAGATAGTTGAGGGTGACGTCAGAGCTCTCCAGGCCATACGTTTGGGTTCCTCCGCCCTTGTGGCTGGTCTTCCAGCTGAGATGGCCAGTCTAGTGGACCTCGGCCAGTCAGCTCTGAACTGGGAAGGAGCTTAGGGGACCGCTAGCTCCTGCGACAGTTGTGGCAGGGCTTGCCCAGAGAAACTGTGAGGGGGGGTCCTGTTACTCCAGCCTTCAAAACTGCAGGTCCGTATCTGGTGTCAGAGGTGAGACCTGGCCTCCTGTTCCCATGGGTCTATCTGCAGGTACGCCTTGGACTCCTGAGGCCTTGCCGGATTTGCACAGGTGTTTAGTCAGGGTCAAAGCATTTGCATTTTTTGCTGCAAGAAAAACTTCGTCATCAGCCCGTTTTATGTGGTCTCTCATGGTACGTAATGTGTTTTACAGCCTCTTCCACACAGCAGCCAGAGTTACCTTTTGGAATATAATCAGACTTTGATTCCAGCCATGACGGAGTAATCAATATTGGATTTATGCTCCTTTCCTAAATAATTATGACACTGGACAAAAGGCAGGGTGGACGTCAGCACAGAGCTCATCAGAGGGAACAGGAACCAGAATTTTGGGGTGCTGAGGCAGCTGGAGTTTGGGGAGTAGGGTGTTGGAGAGGAGAGTTCTGAGCAGCGCAAGGACTTCAGAAATCTTCGGAGTGGTCCCCTAGACTCTTACCTAATACTAATCTGTGTTTACACAGGACAAGACTCTTTGAGGCTCAGCAGAGAACAGCTCCTGGGGTCTGGGTAGTGAGCTGAGCAGAGATTCTGGAGGTCACACGGTGCTGGGAGGAGTAGCATTATAACCTGTCAGAGTGGGGAGACCTTAGGAACATCTTGATCTTTTACCTGAAGCCACAAAAAGGCCACACCTTAGGAGTAGGGCTACTCTAGCCTGGACTTAAGCACCACACTACTTAAACCTGCTCTAGCAAAACCTAGAAGGAAGCCCTGTTAGGATCAGATGATATGCTAGTCAACTGTCTGGCAGAATAAAACTCAACACTATTTGAACAGAGTATTATCTGCAATATCCAGTGTAATAAAAAAATCACTAGACATGCAGGGCAGTGTGAATGATAACCAAGAGGAAAAGGGCAATAGATATAAACCCATCCAAGCATAATGAACAAACAGATAGGAATTTCAGTAGAGAAATGGAAATTCAAGAAACAACCAAATAGAAATTCCAGAACTGAAAAATGCAGTATCTGAAATGAAAAATTGGATTGGATGGATCTAACAGCAGTTTGGGCACTATAGAAGAAAACATCCATGAACTTGAAAACAGATCAATACAAACAATTCAAACTGAAGCACGGAGTGAAGAAAACATTGAAAAAAATGAACAGGGCCTCAGTGACATGTGAGAGATAATATCAAGTAGTCTAACATATGTATAGTTGGAATTCTATAAGAAGAGAGGTTGGGGCAGAGAAATATTTGAGGAAATTTCCTCAAATTTGATAGGAAAAAAATTTCAATCTACAGGTTCCCAGATTTCAAGGAATCCCAAGCAGGGTAGACTCAGAGAAAACCACACCCAGGCACACCAGAATTAAATTGCTGAAAACAAAAGAGAAAGATAAAAGTTTAAAGCAGCCAGAGGAAAGAAGATATATTACATATAAAGGAACAGAAGTAAGGATATAGCTGACTTCTTATCAAGACAGTGCAAAGCAGAAGACAATAGGACATTGTCTTTAGCGTTCTGAAAAAAAATATCTTTCAAATATAAATGTGAAACAAAAACATTTTCAGATTGACAGAAGTTGAGAGAAGCTGTTCTCTACATATTCGCAGAATTAAGGACCATTAAAGGAAAGTCTTCAGCCTGAAGGGAAATGCCACTAGATAGAATATGGATCCATATGTAGGAATAAAAAGTGCTAGAAAAGGAAAATGTGTTGTAAATATAAAAGAACTCATTTTCAGGGCGCCTGGGTGGCTCAGTCGTTAAGCGTCTGCCTTCGGCTCAGGTCATGATCCCAGGGTCCTGGGATCGAGCCCCACATGGGGCTCCCTGCTCAGCGGGAGGCCTGCTTCTCCCTCCCCCACTCCCCCTGCTTGTGTTCCCTCTCTCGCATTCTCTCTCTGTCAAATAAATAAATAAAAATCTTTAAAAAAAAAACCTCATTTTCTCATTTTAAAAGTTCTTTAAAAGACAATTGATGGTTTAAAGCAAAATAGTAGCAATTTATTTAGGAGTTTATAATATATGTTAATAGTAAGATGTGTGACGAAGGATGAGAGGAGGGTAAATGAAAAAACACAGACATGTGATAGGGAATAATCAATAAAAACAGAAGTTGGCTTCTGTTTAAAAGGTGAATAAAAGGTGAATAAAATTGATAACCCCCCAAGAAGACTAATGAAGGAAAAAGGAGAGGAAACCAAATTGCCAATATTAGCGAGGAAACATTTTCCAAATAATTAGAGAAAAACATTTTCCAAATAATTTCATGAGGCCAGCATAACCACGGATTAAAAAACGAAAAAGAAGTTACAACCAATATTTCTCCCAAATATAACAAAACACTAGCATATTGAATACAGCAATAATGATAAACTCATGACCAAGTGGAGTTCTCCAGGAATGCAAGGTTGGTTTAACATGTGAAAATTCGATGAATGTAATACACCACATTAATTGAATAAAAAAGGAAAATTATATGACCTGTGCAGTAGATGCAGAAAAAAGCACGTGACAAAACTCACAGCCTATTAATGATCAGAAATTCTCTGTAAACTCAGAATAAAAGGGAAATTCCACCATGTGTTAGAGGACAGCTTTCAAAAACCCACAGCTGAAATCATTCTAAACTGTGAAACATTGAACGCTCTTCCGCCTCGACTGGGAGGCTGCGCCACTCTGTACAGCACAGGATTGGGAGTCCCAGTCCGTGTAATCAGGCAACAGAAAGAAATGAAAGCCATAAGGGTTGGAAAGGAAGGGGAAATTATTTTTGTTTGCAGAAGGCGGAATTCTAGATAATCTTAACTTAGTGAATTTAGTTTGATTTATTTCACTTAGCATAATACCCTCTAGTTCCATCCATGTTGGCTAATTGAACTTAATAAAAAAAAATAAGTGAATTTAGCAAAGTCATAGGATATACGGGCAACATGCAAAAATTGCTTGTGTTCCTGTACACTAGCAAGAGTGATTGGAAAATGAAACTGCCCCATGTCACAGTGCTGCCAGCACTCCACTTGCAACCTTCTGATGGCATCTTACTCCACTCAGAATGAAATCCAGCGTCTTGCCCGTGAGCTGCAGGGCCTGCTTGCCGGGTAGGCTCCTCTCCCCGGGCACCCACCGTGTCTCTGATCTGTCCCTGTTGTCCCTCTGGCTCCCTCTGCTGTGTCCAGAGGGACTTGCCTCTCCCCTGTGCCTGCACACCCGGCCCCCACATATGGCCCATGGCTCACAGCCTCACTCCAGTCAAGTCTCTGCTCAACTGTCCCCTTCTCAGAGAAGGCCTTCCTGATCACCTTATTTAAAATAGCACCTCCTGGGGCGCCTGGATGGCTCAGTCGGTTAAGCATCTGCCTTTTGCTCAGGTCATGATCTTAGGGTCCTGGGATCAAGCCCCAAGTCGGGCTCCCTGCGCAGTAGGGAGCCTGCATCTTTCTCCCTCTCCTTTTGCAGCTCCCCCTGCTTGTGCTCTTTCTCTCTCTGAAATAAATAAAATCTTAAAATAAAATAGCACCTCCCAACCTCGCTTTGTTTTTTAAAACACTTAAAGGTGAGTCTTTCCCTCGTCACCACCTGGCATATTGGATATGTTTGTTCCTTGTCTCATCCCCTTGGAACATGAGGATAAAGATTTTGTCTTTTGTGGTGGTTTGTTGCCCAATCTGTAGTGCCCAGCATGGTGCCTGGACCTTAACAGTAGTCAATAAATATTTGTTTCATGGGTGATTGAGAACAAAATGTTGTGCTGGTAAGGATGGGGCTTGGGGGTAAACCCTGACAGGAAAGTCCTTGGTGTGGTAGGCCCTTGAATCTGCCTTTTTCTTTTTTGAAAAATCTGTGTATTTTAGTGTGAAAGCAAATTTTCAGTTAAAAATTGTGATGTCAAGTCCTGAAGCAGGACAGGGCACATCTGCAGGGCACCTGTTGTTTGCATGGCACGCCATCATTTGCAAAGTGTTTTCCTGGACATTGCCACACTGGGTCCACACAGCGCCCAGTGATGCACTGGGTTGGATGGTGAGTCAGAGAGATTCGGTTACCTGCTCAGGGCTGTACAGAGCTGCTAAAGCCAGGAGTCCTGGATTTCCATCCCATGTTCCTGTCCACGGCATCCTGTGCTGGGAAACAGTCCCTGGAACCAAGTTCTTGCATGGTCATCTGTGGGTAGGGCAGCCCCCAGGTCCGATCTTCATGAGGTTAAATGTTCTGGTACCTCTGTTTTGTGCACCTGTGCTGAAGGTGAGGCAGCAGGTGGGAGGAAGAGAATGTTGCTGATTTTTGAGGTCTGTTTTGAAGATGGGATCTGTGGGAATGGAGGCTGGGGTCAGCTCAGCAGATGTTTTTATTGTGTAAAGAGGCACAGGAAGGGCCCTGCTAGCCCTGGGGTTGAGTGAGGACCCTCTAGATCCAAGTCCTAAGAGCTCCGGAATGTGGGCTGTCTTCACCTACAAGGAGGAGAGCCCCGGGAGGATCTGGGAGGGTCTGTTGGTGTGAGCAATTCCGTTAGGGCCTGGCTTTTGTACTATATACTCCCTTGAGCTCTGTGGGAACCCATGGGGAGAAATAAAAGTGGCCTTTTTCTTCTCTGATTGACATTCGTGTCAATAAACACTCATGGGTCCATTGCCAAATGAAAGGGGATTGGGCATTTGTGTGCATGGTATCTCACTGGATCCTCAGTATAGACAAGAAAAATGCCTTCTCTGTCTCAGATGAAGAATAGGCAGGGAGCAATCATATGGATTTCCGAAGAGTATTTCCATATTAGGTAGCACATTTGGGACAAGGACCAGGTCTTAGAACTCCAAGGCAAGTGCTCCCTAGGAGGGCTCCACCCGAGATGCCCCATGCATCGGACAGATCACCAAGAGTGACGGGGACAAAGAGTATCGTATCATGACTATAAAACCATGATAACCACTGTGCACAGGGAGGCTTCACAAAGATTGTTCTGGAGGAAAGGATGAGAGAGTGTGCACCCAAAGTAAGGAGAGGGATTAAAATGAACTCTTGTGAGGTGTGTGTAAGGAGGTGGGTACCTTGATGCCTACTTATATATTCGGTGTCAGCTTTTCTCAGTAGCCTCTCACTTTTTATAACTCTGTCGGGATCATTTTACCTTGTCCTCACCGGTTTGAGGCTCTGGTCTGCATGGAGCTGACGGGAGCTCGGAGTATCGCTGACAGCCCTGATGAGCATGGCTGGGGCTCTCTTACGTGCGCTGTGCTTTGCAGATGTCACTCTGGGGGCGAGGCTGGGCCAGAGAGTGCCACCCCGACGGAGGGCCACAAAAGCAGCACTTCTAACTGCAGCAGCATTTCTTTTCTTTCTTTTTTTTTTTTTTTTTAAGATTTTATTTATTTGACAGAGAGACACAGCGAGAGAGGGAACACAAGCAGGGGGAGCAGAGGGAGAGGGAGAAGCAGGCTTCCCGCTGAGCAGGGAGCCTGATGTGGGGCTCGATCCCAGGACCCTGGGACCATGACCTGAGCCCAAGGCAGACGCTTAACGACTGGGGCACCTGCACACGTGTGTGTGTGTGTGTGTGTGTGTGTGTGTGTGTAATGCTGGAGAGAATAGTTTCTCACTCATAACGTGGTGATACATCAGAAATACAAATTACTTCTAGGATAAACTTGCTGAACAATTGTCAAGTGAGGCATGTTAAGAATGATTAGCTCACAGAGTTTGGGTATAATCAAAGCATAAATGTGCTTTTATCATTGCTATATCATTGCTAAATTGTTGCTTTAGGAAGAAAAAGAAATCTATTCCTTGACTTAAGTGTTTGTAGTAGTTTAAAACTCCTCCTGCCTCCCGGTGCCCACTGAGCCGTGTCTGCTTCCCACAGGTGGGATTATATGACACAGTGAAGCGTGACGTCCTCTCTTATCCTTCACTGAGAAATCCTAAGAGGACTCCATGATTTTTTTCTTAGGTGAGATTTTTGGTCAGTAGGTGAAAATAAAGTGTGTTTTCAAATCAGGGAATTCTGGAAAGTAATGTGTCCCAGAGGCGGGCACGTGGTGGGTTGAGGAAAGCTGGTCCCTCTGCCTGGTGGTTGCCAGGCTCTCGCCTGCATGCTTGTCCTTGTGTTGATGTGCACAGTTCAGGGACACGGGTGGGAGTGAGCTGCTCCTGCTTCAGGCTGTTTGGATTCAGGGTGCCGGCTCTGCTGGCTGGCAGGAAGCCTCGGGGAGCTCTTGCTGCCTCTGTGCTGTCCTGGAGAGTAGGTTTGCAAAGGGAGGGAGGCTGAGCCCACCGCGCAGCCGATGGGAGCGAGCGCCTGGTCTGTGAGTACGGTCCCCCCTCCCCGACGTGCATGAGGCAGGTGAGCGTGCCAGTGGGCCCCCGAAGGGAAGGGTTTTGTCAATTCAGGATGCGAGCTCCCCAGAGGAGACAGTGGTAAAGCTGGTTGTGGACACTGGGACAGTTAGTACATTTTCCTTAATAGGTCTGGTAAACTTGGGGCTTCTTGGCTTGTCCTAGAGAGATGACCTGTAAACCAGGATGTGTCCTCTGAATGAAGAGGTGACAGTTGACCCAGGAACACTGAATCCATAGGTCAGGCGGGAACTCAGGGTTGCAGAGTTTAGGGAGGCAGGCCATGCTGAGTCCTTTAGAGTTGGTGCTTCTGCCCAGCAGGGAGACCCCTATCTAGTGCAGGATCCTAGGTCCTCCCGAACTTTCCCTCCAACTTGAGGGGCGATCAGGCCCTGTCAGTAACCAGGGATCTCTCCCCCGACCAAGTTCATTCAGAACTGCTTTGAAAGCCGACAGCCTGGTGTGCAGGTTTAGTATGGCAGAGACGTCTGCTCCGAAAACCAACACACCTAGGTGCTCCTGCTGTTCTTATTAGACACCTTCCTGGCCCCCACACGCTCGCGGAGCGCACTTGCTACTCAGGAGAGAAGCTGTGCACGGAGTTCTCCAGCGAGAGCTGTTCATAGTCTTAGGGAAGGAAGGTTTTTTTATTTTGTTTTGTTTTTCTGGCTGTGAGACAGGGGGCCTCCTTTGCCTCCTCCCTGGGCCTGACCCTGGGCCTTGCAGGCCAGAGAGTGTATGAAGGCTTCCAGGGACACCCTCACCATAGGTCTGGCGACACTCTGAGAGAGGCAAGCCTGCTCCCATGTCTGTGACTACATCTGTCCTGACTCCTTTCAGTGGTTCCGGGGGGGCTGACATCTAAATCTCATTTGCATGTGTTTCCAAGTCACGTTTTAGGATTGGTGAGCCTCCACATAGCCAACTCCATCATTCCGTTTGCAGACCTTCGTAACATTCTCTGTTGTTGTCCAGTCGTGAAACGTTTTGCTGGGATTTGTTCCTTGGCCTCTCTACTGTTCGTGTCTTACTACTTCAACTCGTTCTTGGGTTCCTTGCGAGGAGAGGCTGTATTTGATTCTGCCTTGTGCTGCCAGGCACAGCATGTTCTCAGCCAACTGTCGTTCCCACTTGCTGCCGCTGGATTACACTTGCTGATGATGCACACCCAGACGAGGTTCACCAGGTTTGCCCATCCTGGACTCTAGTGAAGATCTAGCCCCTAAGTCCAGATCAGAATCTCTAGACTCTGTCACTCTTGTGATTCAGGACTTTAGAATAAAGACGGAAGGATTCCTTGTGCAGTGTGGGCTCTATGGTCTGATGTGATGGCTTTATGTGTGGTTGCATCATACATAGGGAAGCATCTGGGATCAGATGCTCAGTGGATGTGACATCCGCCTGCGGCCCCCTGACTGAGGCGCTGCTGCTGTGTCAGCACCCCCAGGCCACCTGGGATGTCCAGTCCGTCCTCCAGGGCCCTGAGCTCTGAAGAAAGGGAGCCCTGGGACGATGCTTTTGTAGATGCCCCAGTGTACCAGGGATGGGCAGACCCTTGGTGGGGAGACTGCTTTCTCTGCCACATGGGAACCAAAGCCAGAAAACCACTTGTGCGATGCTGGCAACTTTCCCGCTGCTGCAGAGGCTCCAAGGCCTCCTGATGGTCGAAATGGTCACCATTTATTGAGCGCTTTCTATGACCAGGCCCTATGCCAATGCATCGTCATTGAATTCGCAGCAACCCTGCCAGAAGGCATGGTCCCATTTCACAGATGAGAAAGCAAAGAGAGGCCACCTTGCTCTAAGTGGCAGAGCCAAGATTGAAACTCAGGGCCTGCAAAACCCTGTGTTTTGAAAGCCCTAACCCCAGCGCCCCCCACCCCCCAACCCCTTTCTTTGTTGAACCACTTCCTTCCCTAAGAAGTGAGGAGAGGGGCGTGGGTCTTCTTCCTGGGGTTCTTCTTCTTCCTTCACCCAGCCACTGCTCCAGTCACAGAAGGTGGAGCTGGATGCCAGGCTCCTTCTGAGACAGGGCTCCATCCTGGCAGCCACCACCAGAGGGGAACTGAAACCATCTCTGATTGTTTTCTGGGGCTGATGAGTGATGCCCAGCAAGGCTTTGGGAGGCGGTGCAGATTCTCCTTGTTTGGGTTGGGGCCCTTGCATCATTTTTGGGGGGCTCAGGATGGGCCAAGTGTGCGTGGTTCTTCCGGGAAGCCTGCCCTCCTCTGCCCCTCTGCCCCTCCCCACAGGGGCACAGTTGACAGGCCCTGAGTCCCACCTCTGCTCTTTTTCGGCCCTGGCTCCCTGCAACCCCTGGAAGAGTTGTTGCTGCGTGGGTTTTGCAGCCTGGCTCTGGCAGTAGGGGAGAGCAGGGCACGCCGCAGTCCACACACTGAGCCACCAGCCCAGCCCTTGCCTTCCTGCTGGGCCAAGATTTCCCAAACACACAGTGGGGGTCCCAGCCTCAGGCACTCCATCATTGGGCCCTCACCGGCTTTCCAGCCTTTTTTCTTTCATGTCCTCCCGAGCCTCACTTTTTTCTCCCTTCTGATGGGGCCAGTCTGTCTGGCCACCGCATCTTGCCCTTGGGTCTCAGGCGCTTCCCCTGGGGCTGCACTGCCACCCCCACGCTGTTTCTTCACCTGGGCCTACCCTTACCTGTCCTTCGGAGCGTGGCTGCAGTCCACGTCGGAGCGCCCTCCCCAGTGTTCCAGACCTAGAGCCGTCTCAGCCACTGGCCTGTCCAATTGGCACCTGCACACATGCTGCCTTCAGGACGTTTTTTCTTTCTCCTGGAGACTCATTTCACTTTTTATGTCTGTCCTCTCCACAGAACTACAAGGTTGTACGTGGACTCGTGTTTTGTAATTTTTGTCATCCTTGGGCGCGAACTAAATAGTTTTCACTTTGAGAGAAAGGATTAACGTCTTGAGGTTAAGAGACCTTGTCTTACCCTTGGCGTTGCCGAGCGGTCTGTGCCGTGCCGGGCCTAAGGCCGTTTCTTGTCAGTGGGCAGACGGGCTGTGTGAGGAAGAGCGGCTACGTGGAGTTTTGCTGGGATTGGAGCCTGGGCTGAAGGGCCAGGCTCCCGTGGCAGCAGGTGCGTTTAACGTCCTCTGCCACCACTCTGCCCGGAGCGCCGGTGACCCCTTCTGTACTCCCGGCCCCTCTGAGGTTCCGTGAGGCAGAGGGTGTGTTGTGGTGTCCTGGCTGTGCGGGGACCGGTGGCCACGAGCTGGCCCTGGGTTTGTCCAGTCACCACACAGGCCTGGATTGTGACTCCTCTCTGGATTTCAGCCTCTGTCTTCCTCCTTTTGGGAAAAAAAGCCCCCTTTCTGGCAGAAATTAGTGCATTCAAGAAAAAAAAGGTGTGTGAAATAGACTTCTGCTGTCCTATGTAGGAAAACAGTCTGCCCTCATGCTGTTTGAGCACAGCGGGGGCATTTCTGTAGCCTTTGGCCTTTACGGTTTGCCGTGATGGGATATAGGGCTTCCCTTCTGCACATCCGTGGAGGCTCCATGCTGTGCTGCTGGGGTGGAGGAGGCAGCAGGAGGGTGTTTGGGGTCTGGAGGACCCTGCTGAGCTCTGGACAGTGTGGTAGCCACGGGCGAGTGCTGTGTCTGTCTGGGCAGACAAGGTCTGGCCCCAGGAAGTCAGGCTCTCAGCTGCCGCAAGCCCCTTTGAGCCAGGTGCATGTGCTCTGGGCCCATAGCATGCTCAGGGTGGCTAGGTAAGAGGACTCCAGCTGTGCCCCACCTGACCGAGATCCTGGAACAGCTGATTCTGGCCCTCCCTTTTGTAAACTTCAGGCCATTTATCATCTGAGCCTCGCATTGGCACTCATCACGGGATGCCGTGCTTTGATGCTTTTCTTGTGGGCACATCTTCTTTCCCCCATAATCTTAGGGAAGTAAGGACTCAATTCTCAAAATCTCTTCAAGACCCCCATATTGCCTACCAAGTTGACTTACACATGGCTCTTTTAATGAGTATTGATTGTTGACTGTTCTTTCTTTTTTGTGTGAAAAAACAGTAAACCTCCAACAGCTAGCAATAAAACTCTACGTTCCAGACAAGTGACAGTAGAGAATTTTCTTTCAGCTGATCCCATAATCTTTGTATCTTGCTCTTTAGAGTAGTTAAACCCTAATACAATCAATTTTTCATTGTTATGTGTGAATTCACCATTTGGGGATTATATATGACAAACTCTAAATCCCATATTAGCTTCCCCCGTTGCTCAGCAAGCTTTGGGGCTCTGTGACCCATGTCATTGGTAGTGAAAGCATTGATAGTGAAAGCTTGAGGAACACTGTGATTTATTTATTTTTTTTAAAGATTTTATTTATTTGTCAGAGAGCGAGACAGCGCATGCACACAAGTAGGGAGAGCAGCAGACGGGCAGAGGGAGAAGCAGGATCCCCACTGTGCAACGAGCCAGATGTAGGACTCAATCCCAGGACCCTGGGATCATGACCTGAGCCGAAGGCAGACGCTTAACCGACTGAGCCACCCAGGTGTCCCAGCGCTGTGATTTAAATTGAACTAAGCAAGCTGCAGTGAGGAAAGTCCACTGGCTGCAGGAAACCTCACAGTGGGCTCTAGGGTTTGGGGACGATCTGGAACCCTGTCCCTTGAAGGCAGAAGGATGCACCACGTCTCTGTTCCCAGCACTGTGCTGTGCATACGCAGGCACTCAGTAATGTCTGTGGAAGAAACTGTCAAATGAGTGAGCATGCCATCCAGAGTTGCCTTGTAGCTCAGACTTCTGTCAGTTGCTGAATACATGAGTGCTCTGTGCTCCTTCTCCTATTTTGTAAGAATGGTAAGGAAAACCAGTAACTAAGGCTTAATCGTATCTCCCAAGTTAGGTTTGTAAAGAATTAAAATAAAGGTTAATTTTTCTTTCTTTCATTGGGTTACATGGAGCATCCCTAAATTTAGGAGTTAAAAATGATCAAAAAAGTTATACCAGATAGAGCCTTCGGGGCTTTAGTGTTTTACTAATCTGTTGCAGCTGAAGTTGCTGATTTTCCGTGTACTCGTTAGTAGGGATCTGGTTTGCAGCTATCGGGGCTCCTGTGGCAGAGAGACGATTTCTTTGGCAGCCATGAAGGAGACAATGTAGGTGATAAAAGGAGCAAAACAAATATACATTTGCAGTGCTTTTGCGTTTAATTCCAGAAGGGTAAAAGGAACAGCTATTGATTTCTGCATTGGCTTGGACGAAATCTCAAAAGCATCATGCTTAGTGAAAGAAACCAGTCTCAAAACGTTACACGCTGTACGATTCCATTTTTGTGACATTCTCAAAAAGGCAGGACTGCAGTGATGGAGAACAGATCAGTGCTTGCCAGGGATCAGGGGAGGGAGAGTGTGTGAGTGTAAAGGAACAACCTGGGGG
Organism: Neomonachus schauinslandi; assembly: GCF_002201575.2. Taxonomy (NCBI): domain Eukaryota; kingdom Metazoa; phylum Chordata; class Mammalia; order Carnivora; family Phocidae; genus Neomonachus; species Neomonachus schauinslandi. The sequence goes on along the minus strand of NC_058412.1, from coordinate 77,473,149 downwards.
AGTTTTTTGGGGGGTGATGGAACTGTTTGTGTCCTGGTGTGGTGGTGGCTACGTGAATCTCTACATGTATCAGTACTCACGGAACTGTGCACCACAAACAGGTTGGGTGGACTCTATGATCATTTACAAATAATACCCGAAGAGCAAGCAGTGCCTGAATTGTATGGTCACTGACAACAGGCTCGGGCCCCCACGACTCTCCCAGAAGTAACTACCTCTGTGCTGAGAGGTTTAGAAAGGTCTCCAACCCTGGGCTCAGGTCCAGGTGGTGAGTGTCATTTGGCAGACGGTTGTCGGGATGCACCTACGGTTGTGATCTGGTTTTCTCTGCTGTGTGAAAGATTGTGCATTGGCACGTCTGCTCCAGACTTGCCCCTCCCAGATGGTTGTGGGGTGTGGGTTTGAGTTAATTTTTTGGCCGCTCCCAGGATGTCCTTTTGTAAGTGTTCCTATGAATGTTTACAGGAATGTGTTCATATGAAATTGATAGATTTAGAACAATTACTCCTTTTCGGCCATTAATTTCTCTCTTCTCTGAAAACATGCATGTGTGCAGATCTCCAGGCATCTTCATTTCCCTCTGTCCAGCACTGCTGAGGCCCCTGTCTCAGGGAGGGATCCACCATCCACTCACGTGCCTGATTTTGAAACGCAGAGTTGATCCTTGTTATTCTTGACCAGCCCTACTTTACACACCATGTCTTGTATATTCTGTCTTCCAAATAATCCTCAGATCAGCCCATTCCTCTCCATCCCATGCTACCACCCTTGTCCCCACACGCTCCTGACTCAACCCTTCAGCCAAGGGGATCTTTCTGATACTCAGATATCATTCTCCTGCTGAAAATCTTGTCAAAATAGAGCCCAAACCCCTTAACAAGGCTTAATATTCTAGAATCATCTAGCTTTCCCCTGCTTATTTCTCTAGCTCAGTGTCTTTACCTTCCCCCAGTCCAGTGCTCACACTTCTTCTAGTGGCTCGAACAGGTTTTGTTCACTTAGTATTTGTCCAACAAATTTTCTATTCATTTACCCGCAGGGACACCTGGACACTCAGCCTAGGTCCCACTTTCTTCCATGCTGAGCAGCCCTCCTTCCTGGCCTCAGAGTTGCCTGTTCTTCTGTCCGGGCATCTGCCACGCTGTATCATAATTGCTCCCAGATCTTTGGGTCCTCCCTGTGTTGTCACTTTTGTGTCCCGGGTGCCTAGCCCAGTGCCTAGAGCTAGAAGGTACTGAGGAAAAATTTTACAGTGATGGACAGAGTCCTCTGTAAAATCCCAGAACCAGTGGACCAGCAGGAATCTAATGACCTCGAGGAGCCGGTGCCTGCCTTCTGAATTGCTTATGGTGGGATCAGGGAAAGAGTAACTGTTAATCCGCGTGACATGGACTCCAGGTGTCCCTGCGGGAGAGCCTGGGGGCTGAAGTGGCCTTTGGAGTTGAGGCTGCTGGGAGCCTTCCCAGAGCTCCTTTCCCCGCATTTCTCTGCCTGTTGTGTCTGTCTCTCACCATGGACTGATCTCCCCTTCTCACACCAGCGCTGAGCCAAGCAGGCCTGCACCTCGCTCCCTGTGGGTGGCTTCAGGGGGCTTCCTGTCACATGGCAGGGGGAATCAGTTATGTGGCCACTGTACCCAGCATCTCTCTCTCTCCTTCACACTGTGTTTACATGGTGTGCTGGTGTGGTTGCTTCTCTGCTCTAGTCAGCCTGGAAACACTCCCCAAATTGGCCTCTGGTGCACTCTCCCCCTCCTGCAGAGTGGTCCTCAGCCAAATGTCTGTAGATGTGTGGGGGTGGGGCTTTCTCTCCCTTCTTCCCTCTTCCTGCTTCTCTGGACTCCTCCTGCACCTAAAAAGATGGCTTTCCGCTTTCAATCAAAGTTTGAGCACATGTATTGCTGATTGGAACCCATGAGGGGTTCCAAAAGCAGTCTCTATCTTGTGGTCTACCCAGGAGCTGTTCCTGGGAGTGCCTGTGTCCAGCTCTGTTTGTCAGGGATTTCTAGACGCTCTGGGGTTGAGTCTCTGGCTCATGTGCTTGGGCCCACAACCAAGGTGATTGCAGATGCTAGGCTGGGTGAACAGCCTGCTCAAACAGTCCCCACTGCTGGACCCCTGGGCAAGGAGGGGGGTGTGCTTTGTGCAGAGGCCTGGCTCAGCCATCTCTGAAGCTGGGTCCAGTGCTAAGGTGAGCCAGCCTGCCTTCCTGGTCTTAGCATTCCTTTGGGAGAGTTTTGCTTTGCATCTCCCAGCCATCAAGATTGCCAGAGAGAGCTAAGAAGCGCTGCGGGCTTCACTGTTCTGCCAGGGCCAGGGGCATATAGCTGTCCTTGTTTGAGGCCTTGTCTGATTTCCTCATTAGAAACACACCTGCAGGAACTGGGAGGTCTCATGGTCTTGGCTTCCAAGCACTGCCTGTGTGGCAGGACCCTTGATTTGTCCTGGCTTCCCACTGACCAGCTGATGGGGCACATGGGTAAGTCACTGGCCTTTCTGGGTCTCTGTTTCCTTGCCTCTCCAATGAGGGATTCAGATGAGGTGTGGTCAGTGTGATTCTCTTCAGAAGTTTGATTTAATAAAGCTATTGTTCTGGGAGTTATGAGTTTGGGATAGTAGACTAGGCACATCCACTTTCTTCCCTCCCTGGTCCCCATGAAAGGGTAAATGAGAGACAAAAAGAAGTGAAGTCCTAATACCCTCAGCAAACTGGGAATGCAGAGGAATCTCTAGAAGGTAAAACCAGATTGGATTGACAAGGAAACCAGAGCAGAAGACAGTACAGCCCAACACCCTAGACAATAAGTCTTTCATGGGAGCCCTGGAGATGCTCCAAGCACCATGCAGGTAAACAGAATTAGAAGAGTCCTCCACCAGAGCACCTGGGTGGCTCAGTCAGTTAAGCGTCTGCCTTCGGCTTAGGTCATGATCCCGGGGTCCTGGGATCTAGCCCCGCATCCGGCTCCCTGCTCAGTGGGGAGCCTAGTTTTCCCTCTCCCTCTGCCCCCCACTTGTGCTTGCTCTCTCTCTGTAGTGCGTTCTGTCTCTCAAATAAATAAAACCTTTAAAAAAAAAAAAAGAGTCCAGCTTGCCCCCAGGACAGAACCCTGAGAGCATTCTCTTCAGGATGGTGAAGAGACTAGGCATGTCCTGGTGGTGGTGTGGGGTCTGAGAAAAAATTATTGCACAGTCTGAGGTGACTTCAGACCTTCAGGAGCATAAAAAAGGGAAAGATGATGCTGCCCAGGAGTAAAAGGCATCACGTACTTTCCACCCAGAATGAAGCTGTCTTCTTTTTGCAGTTGTGAGAGAGTCCCACCAACCCAGCCAGAGCCCCGGCCAGCCTCCCATTCAAAGGAGAGCCCTGAGGGAAATACATTCCAGCAAAACTTCGAGATTGTAAGGATGAAGAAATACTGTTAAAACTTCTGGAGAGAAAAAGCAGGTTGCCAACAAGAACAGACTCAAACCAGCAGCACACTTCTCGTCAGCACCATTGGAAGCCACGGTGGTGTGACATCTGCCAAGGTCTGGGGGAGATGGTCTCCAGCCTAGCACACTCGTCCCTACTAACCTGTTAATCAGGTGCAAGGACTGGAAAAGACATTTTTGTGCCTGGAGGAGCTCAAAAATTCACCTTTACATCCCATTTTGTGTGTGTGGGGGGGGGTGGGGAATCAGTCAAAAAGACCCTTCAGACAAGGAAAAAAGCAAAACAAAACAAAAACACCAAAAAAACAAATACAAAGATTGCATGATGTACATGAAACAGTGGCAGCTGATGATCCAGAGTAAGTAAAGAAAGCTGGAGAAAAATGGAAATGCTTTAACAGATCCTGACTCTTGAAGGTTCTGAGGTCCAGTTGAAAGGGTCTCTTTTCCAGTGGACTGGCCACACCATTTGGTGGAGAGTGAGTGACACTGGGGCATAATGTCAGCCCTCCCACGCCTGGCTGTGGGCTCCCATGGCTTGATCTCCTCACCAAATGCCGCTTCTACCTCTGGAGTGTCTCTCCAGCTCCACTGTGTTAGGAGGAGGTGGTGCTGACCCAGGAAGGGGAGCGGGAGGTGGGTGCAGGGATGGCTGTGAGTGGTTTGGGCCCTGTTGAAAGGAGCAAGCCCATTGCTTCTTAACCCTGGCTGCACATTAGAGTCCCCTGGGGAGTTTCTAACCCATCCTAATGCCCAAACCCCTTCCCCACCAATTACATCAGAATCTCTGGGGATGGTGCCCAAGTGACTCTCTGAGAGCTCAGGTGGATTTGGGTGGACATGAGGATTCAGAGCCTTGGCCCGGCTCCTGCTGATGGCATGTCGTCAGCAAAAGACAGTCTGCCTAGGCTGAGAAGGTCAGAAAATAGACTCAGGAAACATTTTTTTTGGGGGGGGGGTCTTTAATTATCTTAATTACATGAGTAATTAAAAAGAAAATGAAACACTACAGAAGCACATAGAGTAAAAAGCTTATAATCCCTTTTCCAGAGATAAGCCGCTGTGTATCTTTTCAGATTTTTTCTGTACTTTGACACAACAGAATGTGAAGCAGCATTTCCTTCTGCATTCTTGACTGAGGACAGTCGTGTGGTACTGCACAGCCCTTATTATTTATACAGTGTGGTGAAGTTAGGGGGCACATTGGCCCCAACTATCGCCAGCCTGCCAAAGACCTAGAACCTCAGGTGGAGAGAATTTCTTTGGAGACATTATCAGTGAGCCCATTTCCTTCCCTGAACCTTCCCACTGGAAGGGGGAAGGGGTGATCCTGGCACTTTGTGCCCAGAGGTTGTGGAAAGTACTTGGGAAAGTCTCTGGACTGATGGCAGTCCTGCCAGAGGTGTGACCAGGGTGAGGGCTCCCCAAGAGGGACTTGGCCAAAGGGATTCCTGGAGAGTTTGGGAGCCAGCAGAGGGGAGGTAGGCCCAGGTCAGGGTCAATACTCCTGGAGGAAGGTGGAAGTAGGGGTGGAGAGGGGGGGTTTCAGTCCACCTGGAGGGCCCTGGCCCTGGAGTGGGCCTGTCCTTGGGGACCCTTTGTCCAAGTCTAAGCCAGGTGGTGGGCCAGGCAGGTAGGTGCCCACACTTTCCCCCATGAGCCTCTGGGCCTCCATTAGCCAGGGAGTAAAGATACTTTCTTGTGGAAAGGACTCTACCTTCCAGTTGACTGGAACTGGAAGTGCTTGATGCCAAAGATAGATGGTCTATTCATCTATTTCAGAAAGCCTGGAAAAGCTCTGGCTGAGATGTGTGGAGGTGGCAGGAAGAGGTCCACACAGTGAGTGTGAGGAAGGATGCTGTAGGTTTCTGCTTTTACTCTGAGGAGTCCAGCTTGGTCTATAACTGGTTATATTTGCACAGACACACATACATGTTGGGGTGCACATTTTTTGCAAAAATGAAATACTATGTTTGCATACTTTCCTGCAGATCCTTAAACTTCATAAACTCTTTTATAAATACTTCCATGTCAGTAAATAGATCTACTTCATTTCTTTTAACCACTCCTTAGTATTCTAAATAATTCAGTTAACCATTCCCATACCAAGGAATATTTATGGTATGTCTAAATTTTAATACAAATCTGGCTGTAGGGAACATATTTGCTCATTTATCTATGTGTGCTTCTGAATATTTCTATAGAATAAATTTCCAGAAGTGGAATTGCTATGCTACATTTAATATTTTGATAAAAACTGCCAAATGGCTGTCCAAAAAATGTATATCATTTTTTAACTCCTATCAGGAGCATATGGGAGTACCATTTCTCACAGTCTACCAATGGTGAATAGTATCTACCTTTTAAAATTTCTAATAGTCTTGTTACATTTGGTTAGTGGAGTTGGCCATTTTTTATACACTTACTGGCTATTCCCTATCATGTGAATACTTTTACATATTCTTTGCCCACTTTTCAATGGAATTGTTTGCATTTTCCGTATTGCTTTATAAGAGCTCTTTATAAATCAGAAATATATATTCCCTTTCTCATAGATATTGTATATATTTCCTCCTCACCTGACTCATGTCATTCAACTTTATCAAAAGCTTTCACAGTGTAGAAAAGGTTTGGAGGAGATGAAATAGAAAATCACCTGCTTTTAAGATTAAAAAAAAAGATGGGGTTGTGTGATTCACATACACCCAAACAAATAATGTTCAACTTTATCAAATAAGAAAAAAAAAGATCCAGGAATTATATTGTTACAGCTGTACTAGATTGCTTTTGTTTCCCCCCTTTCTAAGTAATTGAAATATAATTCACATATCCCACCAGAGTCCAGGACATTTTCATCATCTCCCAGAAGAAAGTACATTAGTAGTCTTCTTTAAACATTTGGTGGAATTCACCAGTAAAGCCTGAGCCTGGGATTTTCCTTGTGGAAGGTTTCAAAATTCCCAATTGTCTCTTTAGTTGTAATAGGTCAAGTCTTGAGTCAGTTTTGGTAGTTTGTGTCTTTCTCAGATTGTGTGCATCTGGGTTATCTAGTTTGTTGGCATACAATTGTTCATAGTACTTCCTTATAGTCATTTTTATTTCTGTAAGGTCAGTAGTGATGGTCCCTTTTTCATTCTGATTTTAGTAAGTTGAGTCTTTTTTCCTTTTTTCTTGGTCAGTCTAGCTAAAGGTTTGTCCATTTTGTTGATCTTTTCAAAGAACCAACTTTTGCTTTTGTTGATTTTCTGTATTGTTTTTCTCTTCTCAATTTCATTAATTTCTTCTCTCATCTTTATTATCTTTTTTCCTCTTGCTTTCAGTTTAGTTTGCTCCTTTTAAATTTCTTAAGGTGGGTTATTAGGCTATTGATTGAGATCTTTCTTCTTTTTAAATATAGGCATTTACAGCTGTAAATTTCCTTTTAAGCACTGCTTTAGCTGTATTCCATAAGTTTTTGTTTTTATTAATCTCAAAGTATTTTCTAATGTCTCATGATTTTTTTCTTTAACCTATTGTTGCTTAGGAGTATGTTATTTAATTTATTCTAGACATTGTGAATTTCCCAAATTTCCTTCAGTTATTAATTTTTAATTCTGTTGTGGTTGGAGAACCACATACTTTGTATGATTTTAATCTTTTAAAATATACTAAGACTTGTTTTATGGCCTAAAAAATGTCCTGTCTTGGAGAGTGTTGCATGTGCCCGTGAGAAGAATGTGCTTGAGTGAGTGTTCTGATCTGTTAGATCTAGTTGGTTTATCATGTACTCAAGTCTTCTGTTTCCTTGTTGATACTATGTCTAGTTGTTCCATAATTATCGAAATGGGACATTGAAGACTCCAACTATCACTGCCTAATCGTCTATTTCTTCCTTTAATTCTGTCAGTTTTGTGTATTTTGGAGCTCTGTTATTAGGTGCATATATGTATATAATTGTTAAATCTTGATTAATTGACCCTATTATTGTAGGGTCAAATTTCCCACATTGTCTCTAGTAATTTTGTCTTGGAGTCTGTTTTGTCTGATATTAGTATAGCTACCCCATCTCTGTTTTAGTTATTGTTTGCATTGTATATCTTTTTCCATCCTTTCACTTTCAGCTTATTTGTGTCTTTGAACTTATTTATTTTTAAATATTTTATTTATTTGACAGAGAGAGAGATAGTGTGAGCAGGAACACAAGCAGGGGGAGTGGGAGAGGGAGAAGCAGGCTCCCCGCTGAGCAGGGAGCCCGACGTGGGGCTCGACCCCAGGATCCTGGGATCATGACCTGAGTCAAAGGCAGGCGCTTAACGACTGAGCCACCCAGGTGCCTCTCTGTCTTTGAATTTAAAGTGTGTCTCTTATAGACAGCATATAAATAGATCATTTAAAAATCCATCCTGTCAGTCTCTTTTATTTGAAGTATTTAACCCATTTTCATTTAATGTAAACATTTGCCTTTAATTGTTTTTAACAAATACCTCAGTGGAGGGAAAAGGGCTTTTCATACTGAGGGAGCTCTGACTCAGGTCAGATTAGGGTTTTCCAGGGAACCACCAGAGAGGTAGAATGATAGTTCTCTGGGAATGGAGCTTTGAAGAAGTTCCAGCTTGGTTCTTCACCCTCTAGTGGCTGCCAGACTGCTGATTTACAGAGTAATTGTGAAGCTGTTGGCTTTCAAGGCTACCATGGAGTTAAGAGAGCAGGGGGTTGGAAGCAAGTTAGTTTGTAGCAAGTTAAAATGCTACAAAGCTCACTTTGTACCAAGATACAGCCATGTCTCTTGATTAATTCTCCATGGAGTGCTGCAAGCCTTTGGTTACTTTCCAGAATTGTGACAAAGTTGATTCTAATATTTTCCCCAGTTTTCTCCTTGCTTTTCTGGAGAGATTTTTTTGGAGGTCCTTATTCCACCATTTTTAATTAATATCACCTGCTTACGGTTTTATTATTAAAAGTATTTTGAGGGGTGCCTGGGTGGTTCAGTTGGTTAAGTGTCTGCCTTCGGTTCAGGTCATAATCCCCAGGGCCTTGGGATCAAGCGAGCCTTGCATCCCTCTGCCATTCCCCCTGCTTGTGCTCGCTCTCCTTCTCAAATAAATAAATAAATAAAATCTTAAAAAAATATATATAGGGGCTCCTGGGTGGCTTAGTCGGTTAAGCATCTGCCTTCAGCTCAGGTCATGATCCCAGGGTCCTGGGATCGAGCCCCACATCGGGCTCCCTGCTCCGCCGGAAGCCTGTCTCCCTCTCCCACTCCCCCTGCTTGTGTTCCCTCTCTCGCTGTGTCTCTCTCTCTGTCAAATAAATAAATAAATAAATAAATAAATAAATAAATAAATAAATCTTTAAAAAAAGATAAAAAATTTAAAAATAAATGTATTTTGAATCACATTGAATCATCATATTTGATTAGCTGAGAGGACTGTTTTGTCACTAATTCACTGTGTCCCGGAGCAAGTTACAGTGTCGAACCTCTCAGCTTCAGTTCCATTGCTTGAAAAATGGTTAGTTGTCAAGTGAAGACTGCAGTGTTTACCACCTCTGAAATTCTAAGCTTCTAAAGGCCATATCTTCATCTGCATTTTCAGTTCTTCCTGATGCAGCTTTACTGAGTTAACTTTTTTTTTTTACCTCTTATCACACTCTGTCAATCATATTTTTGTAATAATTATTTTATTCTGAACTGTAAATATTCTTCCAGTAGCATCACTATGGCTTTTGGCTTTTATTCTTGCTGAGAAATTAAAAATGCAGCTGCTGTGTGTTTTAGCATAATAAAAAAATGCAGTTTTTCTTCCCACCAACATTGTAGGTTAGCAGCTCCTTCCTGTGAAGGTGAAGGAGAGGCCTTTAACTCAGCCCTGGTGTGCAGGGGGTGATGTCCTAGTCTGGAGGTAAGATGCCATGTTCCCTGAGCCCTTTCTTGCAGTTGCTAGAGAACTCAGTCACTGAATTCACTGTCCAGCCGCGGATTTCAGTCACCGTCTTGACAGAATTGTCTCCATGAAGTGCAGCCCCTGTTCTTGGGCTTCAGCTTCCTTCCCATGGTCCTGCGGTACAGATGCCTAATGGACATGGACCCCCTCCCCACACTCTCTGCCTGTCTGTGCCAGGCGCCCTCTCACTCCCCTTCTTGTGAGGTGAAGCCAACCCTTTGTTCTCTTGTTTCTGGGATTTGAGGTCAGGGCACCACTTTCTGGAAAGCCTAGGTTCACCTTCCCATTTTTCAGGTGCCTACAGGTGAGGGGGCTCAGAGCATCATCCCTGCTTTTCTCTCTCCACTGAGTGGGGCTGGCTGGCAGGGATGAGGCAGAGGGATGTCCTGGTGGTGTGGCCGGGCGAGCTGGCTGTCAGTCATTGTGGGAGAGGGTGGCCTTCCAGTCAACCCTCCCCACCCCATCTTACACCCCTTTTCACCTGCTTCCAGCCCCTGCACATTTCTTTGCTTAGGGCCGGCACATGAGGTTGTGATGGGTCCGTGGCTCCACGTGGCCACCGCCATGTCCTGTCCAGTCTCCATTCGTAGCTCTGTGAGCTCTGCGGGCCCCTGAGTCATCTGGCCCGTGCAGGGAATTTGCTGCTGATCCCTGCTCGCCCTCCTCAGTGCCGCTCAGTCCCTGGCAGGCAGCGGCAGGCGGGGCTTTGCTGCCGGGCACCAGCTTCTAACCCACGGGGCCCTTCACGCCCTCTGCTGGCCAGGGTCTCCAGGTGGATCCTGCCCCCACGTGGGTCCGCCACCCGTCCCTCCCTCCCCGCGCAGGCCGCTCCCCAGCCACAGAGCATCTCCTGTGGGCGGCACGAGTTAGGGACGGGACAGCCAGAGCAGGCCTTGTGTGGAGGTGGTGTGGGTGGGCGCCCATGTGCTGCATTCTGAGAGATGCCAAAAATAAGTGAGCAATGATCCCTCCCATTAGCTCCATCCTTCCTTTATGCATTACATCACCTCATTCTGTCCTCCACAGCAGCCTGTGTGACAGGTTTGGTGAGAAGTGGGAAACTGAGGCCAGGCTGGAAAGTGACAGCCAGGACTCCAGTGCAGACCCAGCTTTTCCCCTCTATTTCTTTGTGGGTTTTTTAAGTTTTTATGTAAATTCCAGTTAGTTAGCACACAGTGTAATATTAGTTTCAGGTGTACAATATAGTGATTCGCCACTTCCATTCATCACCCAGTGCTCATCACGACAAGTGCTCCCCTCTGTTTCAGTGGAGAATTTTATCACTTCTGGTTCTTTGTGCAAGTTGCACTTTGCGTTAGCCTTGTACAAACGCATTCTCCCCAAGGTCGTATGGGGCCACTGGGAGAAAGGTGTGATCGCTTCTGCCCCAGGCAGGGCCCCCAATGTGCAGGTCTCAGGCCACCAGGGTAGGCGCCTGAGAAACAGCTTGGTTTTCCTACAATCAGTTTCTTTTGTGCTTTGAGTTCCCAGAGGTGCGTGGCCACCAATCTTAATCTCAGCCAGTGTGGTGTTTCTTCTAGCCCTCAGTGCCCAGTGAGTAGCACCTGTGTTCTGGGAGGTGGCCTGTGGTGCTTGGTATCTGGATGGGAGAAATGCTGCTGGTGCTTGGTGCCCTGACCATCAAGACCTCTGTCCTCCCTCTTCTGTACCAGTCACTGCGGGTTGGCATTGAGGCCTCCCTCATCATAGTCCCTTTGAGTTCGGTGACCTGCCTTACCCTAGGCCACCCCTGAGGCATGGGAGTTCTTCTCCTGCCCTGCTCCTCCAGGGGCTCAGGACGCCCCTGGACACAGGAAGCCTCGCTTTCCTAGACACCCCTCGTGGCTCTTTCCACCCAAGAATCTTGTTGCCACTGCCTGTATCCACCTGAGTTTGTGTCACTGTAAGGCCCTTGCCCTTCATCCTTTGCCAGGCTGTTTTCCACCAGAGGGAAGAGGTGAGGCCCTCACGACACCGTGGGCACAGGTGGGGAATGGCACAGAGCTTAGAGTTCGCTTATTCTGCTGGCCACTGGGCTGTTCGGTGGTGACTCTTGACACAGAGGGATCACGCTTTTGCCCCTTTGCAAATCTACAACGAACCCAGTCTTCACTCACTGATACCTGCTTTATCCTGTGTCCCAGCCTGTCCTGGGTGCCGCTGTCCTGAAAGTATACCAAACCGCCTTGTCCTACAGATCTCAAAGTAGAGCCAAACAACGCATGTCTGTGCCTTCAGAGGGTTCAGATAGTTTGACACCACTCACCCAGCCCCTGTTTGCACAGAAAACTAGTTGGGACTCTTTCTTTTGTACATAAGGCTTGCAAAAGGCTTGTCTGGCATTTAAAAAACCAGAGAGACAGACTTTGTGGCTCATGTAAGTGGAACATCATGGATAGCTGGCTTTAGGAATAGCTGGATCCAGGACTCTAAAGAGAGTGTCTGGGTGCATTTGTTTTTCTCTCTTCGTGTCTCGGTGCTGCTTTCCTCTCTAGACTCACATCCTCCCAGACCCAACAGAAAAGAAATATTTTCAACAGTTCCATAAACACCCTGACTCTCTTAGGCCTGAAATAAGTCGTGTGCCTGTCCCTGTAGCAGCCACTCTTGCCAGGGGCTCAGCTACATTGACCTGGGCCATCGCTGTAGCTCCTGGATGGGGCCACACCGTGGACTGAGAGGCAGACCTTGGCAGGTTCTTACGAAGTCCGTGAGCGCACACGGTTTCCACCCCTGCTGCACCCTCCCTGTTCAGTGGTGCCCAGGAATGAGGAGTTGCTGCCTCTGCCAACCATTTGAAGTAGCATGCAGCCTGAAAGGTCTTCACCTTCCCCTGCTGCACGGGTTTCTGTTCCTAAGAGGCTGCAGTCCTCACTTTTCCTTTGTTCGAACTTCAGTGACTTAAAGGAAAACCCTTTGTTAGTGGAGTCTGTAGCATTGGACGCAGAGCCATGTGCTTCCCACTCCACCCCCAGTTTATGCTTTAGATGCATCACCCCTACTGTTCCCTGCCCCTCCCCTGGGGGCTGGAAAGCATTCTGTCCCTTCCTCTAGAAGTCCAATTTTCCAGCCCTTCTGAGTGAAGCCTAGCCACAAGTAGGGCATAGATCTTTCTGGGCTACCCTAAGCCTGTATTGTAAGAGGCACCTCAGAAGGGGGCTGGATCAATGTGAAGAGCCCTCTTTCCCCAACCAGTGATGCTGTGTGCCCCACTCCCACCGCGAGGTCACGGACCAGGATACACTGGAGGCCACAAACACTTCCTTGTCTGGATGGCCGCAGGCACCAGGCTTGCGACAGCTCCTTGTCTTTGTGGGCGAGCACCGTGTCCTCACACGTGGGTCGTGTGACTCACCTGCAGGCTCACCTAATGATGTGAGGGCCGCACTCACAGGTCTTGACGCACCTGCGGAATAGTGGTTCTCTACCCTGGCTACGTTTGAAATCACTAAGAAAATACTGACACCTGGGTCCCATGGCCAAAAATTAGGCTGGGGCATGACCTGAGTATCAGGAGTTTTAAAACCTCCCCAGGTGATTCTGACATGCAACCAGGGTCGGGAACAACTGCTCTAAAGCTGTGGTTCTCAAACTTTGGCATGCAGAGGAATCACTTGGGGGGGTCTTGTTGCAGTGGGGATTCTGAGCCCATAGGTCTGGGAAGAGCCCGAGAGTCTGCACCACTCACCAGCTCCCAGGCGATGCTGAGGCTGCTGGTCCCCAGGGGCAGTCAGTAGGGACAGGTGGGTCCTCCCTTGCACGGCAGTGGGGGTGTCAGATTTGGCCACAAGGTTAGCTGATACAGCTCCCAGAGAGAGCTCTGGGGAGGGGGCTCCCCAGCACCTCTGTCCTCCCTCGGAGCCCAGTGTGACTATCAGGCATTCAGGGTCGCTTCTTGCTGCAATGCCCTAGTCCGTGGGGAGAAACTAGAAACAGCAGTCCAGTGGTCTGTGGGCTCACGGCGGGGGGGGGGGGGTGCAGAGACCTCAGGACTCCGCCCGGTGCTGTGGTCCTGCTTCTTTTGCCCACTGTCACCTGGTGACTCTTCCCTTGATTAACGACTCAGAGTTGCCTGGCATGGACGAGACACTCGTAGTACTCGATTCAGCCAACATTAAAAGAGTAAACGTATATGAAGTATTTACAGCAATTCTTGGCACATGGTGAGCTGCCATCATCATCAGGCTTTGGCTCACTAGAAGGTGGAATTTGAGAAATCCCTAAGGTTCTCATGTGTTCACGAGGTCTTGCCAGGTCAGCACACCTGCCTTTCTGTGGTCACTTTCCTGTGCATCAGCCAAGTAAAGAATGCCATTCTCCCTTCATGACTCAAGTACTGTGCTTAGTCCTGTGTCTGCAAATGACCCTGGCCAATAGGAGTACATGGTTTATATGTTGCATTGTGTTCATCACTGTGCATTTATTAAGCACCTGCTGCACACTTGGCACCTTGGGATATACAGAAATAACCAGATTTATTGGCATTGTCCTCAAAGAATTCACAGTCTAATTGAGGAAGCCAGCCCATGAGACTGCAAAAGTCATTAATTGCTAAATGTTGTGGGGCATTTATGTACTATACCCAAGTCCCATGGAAATATTTCAGAAAATGGGGATTTTGCTGCTTTTTAAAGGTCTTCAAAATACAGAGAGGCTGGAATAATTTGGAATATTAGATATCTTCACGTAACCAGCCAAATGTAAGTTCATATTGCTCCACGTCCTTACTCTCCAAGCTTGATGTCTCTAGATTACAGCATAGGAAGATATTTATGTCAAGCCCAGCCAGCCCCCACATCTGAATCACACAGGAGCACTTTGTCAGAGAATCTTACAAAATGGCTGAAATAAAATCAACTATTTGAGAATATTTTTTTTTCTTAGACATTCCGAAGGAAGTTAACAAAGTGAAAGACCCTCTTAAAAGTGTTTATGGGTTTGTTGCTTAACGCATGCCGCCCTTGGATTTTAGGTGCATCAGTGGTGAGCCTCACGCATTGAGAACACATTTACGAAACACCTACTGTGTGTAGGTATGAAGGCTACAGAGGTGAAAAGAGCTTGTCTCTGCCCTTAAGAAGCACAAGGTCCAGGAGCAGAGATGTGTAAGAAAGAATGTGGTGACCGGCCAGGGGCTCCCAGGAAGGATGCAGGGTGCCCGACAAGCACAAAGATTTCCCAGGGCCTGGGGTGGTGGTGGAAATTGCTGACAAGTGTGGGAGGTGAAGAGCAGGAATTCCTTGCAGGTGTGCTGAGTCTTGGGCGTGGCTGCCTGTGGCTTCCTGGGGGAACAGGGGGCAGGTAAGGGGGATGGGCCAGACGGGAGGGCGGCATTACCACTGAACTTCCATTTCTGGATCACAAACAAGCAGTACTTTGAGAACTCAATGTAGAAAATGTATTTTCGGGGCACCTGGGTGGCTCAGTCGGTTAAGCGTCTGCCTTTGCCTCAGGTCGTGATCTCAGGGTCCTGGGATGGAGTCCTGCATCGGGCTCCCTGCTCAACAGAGAGTCTGCTTCTCCCTCTGCCTCTCCCCACCGCCGCTCGTGCACTCTCTCTTTCTCTGACAAATAAATAAAATCTTTTTTCTAAAAAAAGAAAAAATGTATTTTCACTATGCATTGTCCTCAGCTCAAACGGGTTTTATATGTTGGCCGACGCACACATCTTCACAGAAAAAGAAATTTGTGCCAATTTTGCAGACCTTTATTTTTCAGAAGTAACTTAATGGTCCCTTCGAGATCACATATGAGTCCAAGCCACTGCTATCATAATGAAGACTGAGGCCCAGAGCGGGAAATGATTCCCTCCAAGTCATTCAGCCGGTTAGTAGCTAGTTAGTGGTCGAGCCAAGACTAGAAGCGTCCTAGAGATGCATCACCATTTCTGCCAGTGGCGTGGCCGCTCGAAGCAACCGGCAGTAGCTCCCCGGAGTGCTGCGTGGGGAGCCCTTCTGAGAGTGATGCTGTGTTTGATGATTGACGTGTGCCAAGAGCAAGCCATGGGAGAGCGGCCGCTGGTGTAGCCTGGGTTGCCGTACCACCTTCTCTCTCCTTGTGATGATAAAAACGAAGTAGTTCGAAAAAGCAGAAGCTGTGGTTCGTGGTCACTTTAAGAATGAAGCTTCCAAGACATTCATGTAAGTCGGTAACCACGTACTGGGCTCTGGCGCAGCCCTCGGTGCTGGGGACACAAAGCCGCATCCCACGCAGCCTGGCCCTTACTAAGCTCAGTCTCAGGGCCAGCGCCGTGTTCAGTAGGAACGTCAGCAGCTTGTAACAGAATGGGAAAACTGTGAAAAGTAATTTAACAGATTCCTGCTCTGCGGTGCATTTGTACTGGTCGTCTAAATCAACTATTTTCTAAGTTAACTTAAAAACAAAGTGAATACCGTTTTAACAGCTAAGCTAGCAACGCGATTTTAGACCTATAAAGGCATTAAAATAAGATTACCTATATCCTTACACAATTCAAAAGAAACAAAGGCAAACAAGTGCAGACCCAGAATTTGTTTTCAGTAATTTTACACTCTCCTCAAATCTTCGCATCTAACCCCAAACCTCAGTGTTCTCCAACTCGGAAAGCTCACTGGAGCATTCTGGCTTTTGCTCTCAAAAACAGGAAGCTAGTTTGGGGCTGAACCTGGGATCAAGCTGGCTGATGGAAGATCTGAGAGAGAACTGACCCAGAGGCAAGTGAACAGGCCAGCAGGCCACATTTGTGTGGTGACAAAAGGTGTCATGCATGCCCATGAGGGCAAATCCTTGGCAGCTGCAACCACTGCGTGACCAGATCTCCAAAGTGCAAGCCTACCATGGCAAATGTGTCGTTTCCTTGGCTGCCTGGTTCCTGTTATCTTTATTTTTAAAATTTTTTTTTATAAATGTGGATACTTGCACCTCTTTACTTACATCAGCAGAGCCGAAGCCCATTCTCTTATTCTGTTACAGTGTGTCGTTTCCAGCAATTGCTGATGCCTCCCGTTGAATCGTCTATGTCTGTGTGTTATTTCTTAGGCTGCAGGGACCTGCGCGAATGGGTAACAGCGCACTCTTCTGGGCTCGCTCTTTTCTTTCCTGTGCTGTCCCTCTTGGCTGGGGCCTTCCCCTCTGCCCTCTGTCAGAGATAGCAGGGACCTTCCTCAGCAGAGCGGAGGGACTTTTCTTTGCATCCCTGGGAGTTGGGAGGATGGGCCGGGACATGCCGCGGGTGACCAGCCGCATGTGGCCCAAGGCGGAGTGATTTCTCCCTGCAGCCTGTGCAGGATGCCTCCTGATTCTCAGCTAGGGTCCTGTCCTTGGGTGTCATTTTGCAGTTTCCACAGAGTTGTGTTCAGGTGGAAGGAACGGTGAAAAAACGTTCAGTGTGGCAGCATGATCCACAGCTACTCTTTCTGGGGTGGTGCTGGTGGTTTTTGGTTTTTGGTTTTGGTTAAAATCCGTGTAATTCATGATGGCTGTTGGGTTCTTTATAATGTCACTTTGGGCTAGGAAGCAAGTAGCAGACACAGACGTCACACTTACCACTTTGTACTGAACAACACCTAGCAAGGGGAGATTTTAGTTACCTGACTCATTTCTGACCCTTGTAAATAGCTACTCTAAGTAATTTAAATGCTCCATGGAGCTTTGGGGCCGTTAATTGTTTGGTTTGACTGCCTTTGTGGCTGAAAAGAATTTATTGATAGTGAACCCATCTTTTCTCTTTGTGTTTTAAACAGCCCAAATGTTCAAAATAGTACTTGAGGAAAACCACACTGTGATATCTTTAAAATCCCAAGGGGCACTTTGTGTGGGCTGCTCTAGAGGCGTGGGGAGGCCGAGTGGCCTCTGTCCCGGGGGGTCTTCCCCAGCCGGCTTCCTGGCAGGCCCTCAGGGCCCCCCATTCTGCATTGCTGTTGCAGGGCAGTTCAGGGGGGCCAGAGCACAGTGGGAGGGGCCTGCCAGAGGGACGGGAGACGCAGCGGAACTAGAAGGGAAGCTGCGTCCTGTGACAGAAGCTCGCTGTGGGCCAGCCCGCGTGGACGTGCCTGGCAGCCTTGGCCGAGAGGCTTGCCTTCCTTGCTGTGCGGGGTTCTGTAGGCTCCACAGTGGTGCTTTTCCCTCCAGCTCGGACACAGAAACGATGTGGAGACACGGGGAACAAGTGTGAAAGTACCTTGGAAATGGCAGGAACAGCCTCTCACAAACGAGCTCCTGGTTCTAGCGGATGAGATCCTGCCGTGTGCCCGGCCCTGGGCAGGAACTTGCACTCTGGAGCTGCCCCAGCTCTAGCCCCTCCTTGGGCTGCCAGGTCAGGAGACCCAGACTCAGGGAGGGAAGGCTCTGAGTCCTGGTCTCCTTACAGCCCCTGCCTTGTCTTCCAAAGAAACTATTGGAGCTTCTCCTAATTATGAACAAAATACAGGTTCAATCAGAAAAATTGCAAAACCTAGAAGAGCACAAAAGGAAAGCTTAAAATATATATGATTACGTGACCCAGAAATAACTGCAGGTCACATCTCTTTGTGGTCCTGCCTGTATTTCTCTTATGCATCCAGAGGCTTTAAAAAATAATGGGTTTTACCGCACGCACTATTTTATAACACGGTGCTCGTCCAAGGAGAGTCCGTGGACCGCATCACTGGCATCACCCAGGGACTTGGTAGAAATACAAGACTCTCAGGCCCCACCGCAGACTGACTCAAGCCACATCTGTGCTGGGAGGCCTGCAGAGGGCGGGCCTGCAGAGCCACCGGTGGAAGCACGGCTCTCGGCCACTCTTAGCATAGAGAATGTGCCCATTCTCCTGTGTCAATCAATATTTTCATGTAACGCGATTTTGGAGGACTACCTAGCATTCCCTCATATGGCAGTGTCCCAACACCATAACCAGTCTCCTGCTGATGAGCTTTTGGAACGTTCCTGGAGTGCTGCTGTGCCCTGTTCCAGGGTACTTGATGATCTCCTGAGGGCAGATTCCCAGAAGTGCAGTTACTGGGTCAGAAAAGATGTTGAGGGCTGTTGATGCATGCTGCCAGATTGTCAGCCCAGAGAGGAGATAGCTTGACCATCACTCCAGCTCTTGGCCTGCACTTCTTAGGAGGCAGCTACTCTCATGGGAAAGAGCTCACACTTGGGTGAGGTACAGGCTTTGATTTGAGGGTCAGATTTTCTACTTCCTGGCTCAGTGATCTTGGACTGGTTGCTTAACTTCTCTGATCCTGTTTTCTCACCTGCAAAAAGGAGATGAGATGTGCTGTTTAATTCAGAGAAGTTTGTGAGCATTCAATGAGAGAAGGTATAAGCCATCTGGGATCTGGGACCTGCTTTATTTTCTTCCCTCTGAATAAAATGAGCGCAGAGCCCTGACACAAAGCCCTTTGATGTCCTTGCATAAAAGATTTTCTGTTGGGTGTTTATAGACTCCATTATAATAGCAAAGCACCAGGGGTGTTATTGGCTTTTTGGTTTGGTTCTCCCATGTCCCAAGGGATGTATGGCTTGGGCACTGCAATGAAGGGCAAAGAAAGCATCAAAGAAAGGAAATTCCTGAACATTTTTCTTGAAATTAAGCAGAGGTTTAAGATGTCCAAACTGTGCCATGGAGCGCACACTGGGAGGTGGTACAGAGGTGTGCCTGTGTGAGTGGCCTGGCCCGGAGTGCATCTTCCTCTCCTGCTCCTCAGTGTGCCTCTCGGTCCCAGGGACATCCAGCACTGTGACCCCAAGATGGGGCAGGCCGTAGCGGGTGGCGCTGGGGTGGGCTCGGAGCTCAGTGTGGCTGGCAGAAGCCGGCCTCGAGCAGGAGTGGGTTGCTGCTGTGGGTCTTACTGGGTTTGACCAGCTCATGCCTCTGGGGGAGTGCTGCTAGCTGGGACCTCCAAGACATCAGCCCTGAGGCCATCCCTGGCCCTTCAGTAGTTCACTCTACCACATGGTCCCCTCAGCCGCCTACAGGGTACAGGGGACCCTGCCAGCCTGTTGTCCCTCTTCCACGAGAAGGCTAAACCCTTAGCAGCTGACTCCTGCCAGCATCGAGGCAGAAGGCCTTCATCCTCTAAAGCACACAAAGGCGAGTATATATAAAAACCTTCAAAGCTCTTGGTGATTGTTTCCCAAGTTCTCTAAACTCACTGCTTTCTTTTGTCACCATCACATAAATGGCTCATGCTTTATTGTTTAAATTATGAACTGTCTGACTAGAACTTTGTATAGATGCATTTTGGAATTCTTAGAACCATCTTCAGAACCATCTCCCCCACCCCCTGCTGCCTGCTTGCTCCTTGGTTTCAGTGATAATACAGAATCAACTTGTCATCTAGAGCCTTCTGCCAACTCTCCAGACATTGCCTGGAAACTGCTGACTGTCCTGGTTACGCAGCCTTTAGACATTGGACAAACTTGAGGCAGGTGGCGTTGTGAAGCTGGGAGTCTATCACTCCTAAGGGGCTCAGCTGCAGATATCAGAGAGGACATCGCCACGGAGGGTGGCGTTGTGCTGGCGGGAGGCCAGGGAGCCTCGCCAAGCAGGCTGCAACTGGCGCTTTCTCCAGTGGTGTGGTCTGTGCACCTGCCAGTGTGGCCTCTAGCAGGGTGTGCTGGGAATCCTGTCACTGCCACGGGGAGTGGGGTGAGCAGGTGCCCCACTAACACAAGCATTTGGAAGGTCCCAGGAAAACAGACCACAAAACCTATCATGGACCTGGGAGAACATGATGGGTCTTTAAGAACAAAGAACAAGAAAGCCAAAGCTAAGGAGCACGTGTTCGGTGGCAGAGACGAATGTGTCCCCAGCAGTGGCCCCTCGCTCTGCAGGTACACTTCAAGGAGGGCAGGCCATGCTGAGTGTTCCTGGGGTCAGAACAAGAGGGAGGCATAGGACTTGGCTGTGTTAGGCTCAGAATCCGCTTGGGATTTTTTTCAGCGTTGGATCTTATTTCTTCGTGGCATCAGCCCCTACCCAGATGGAAAAGGCAGCCTTATCCTGTCATTGCCCTCTGCCCGCCTCTGTGCGGAACCCAGTGAAACAAAGTCCGGGTTTGTTATTTTTCATCCTCAGCAATTTGGCAGCGACTCCACTTAGAGGGAGGCAGGTGCCGGCTCCGGACCAACTTCCTGCAGTGTCAGGCCACCCCCAGCCCTGGCCTTCCGACGGGGAGTGAAGGAAGCAAGTGCGTGGGTTTCACCCCTGCCCGGGGGCTCGCAGGGCCTCAGGGGCGCTGCGGTTGGCAGAGGCCCCACTTCCTTGTGGCCGGGAGGTGCGGGTGGGGCCAGGCCCAGTGAGGCTGCTTGGGGAGACAGGGAAGAAGGCTCTGGATCTGCACTCAGTGGTGTCCCAAGGGCCCTCAGCTACCGTGGGACGTGGGGGATGGGACAGGGAAGGCCCCTCTCTTCTGTCTGCTGCTGGTTTCCAGCAGGATGAAAGCGCGGGAGGCTTACTGAGCATCCAGGCCAGAGCCCAGGTGGGCTTTGGAGGACGAGAGATGGGGGTGGGGGGTGCCAAAACTGCCACCCCCTGGGGCAAAAGACTAGACCTGCAGCATCTATTGTCATGTTTTCTAGTATGCTTATGACCTTCATTGCAGACATGAATGTATCTCCTTGGATTGGGTGAACTCTGGGGCAAAATAATGATTTTCTTTGTTTGCGTGCATATATTGAGGGGGGGAGCAGGGAGCAGAAGTGGGGGGGGGGGAACGAAAGGAAGGGAGAGGGGAAGAGGACCGGGAAAACAAAGCGTTTTACTCTCCCCGTGCCATGCCTGAAACTGGGATCCACATGGCCCAGTCTGTACACTTGGCGGGGTGGGAAGATAGCAGAGGCCAGAGTGAAAGACCATTAGAATGATTCCCGTCCTCCAGGGCCCAGCACCAGGGGGCTTGGCCGCAGCGGACAGCCTGGGCTGTGGGGGCTGCCGTCCGCAGCCGACCGCATCCTCTGACGTTGTGTGGCTCTCAGGGCATTGCGTCCTGTCACAGAGGTACCGGGGAAGCTTTGCTCAGGATAAACGAGTCGTATGTCTTGTTCACCAGATGGAGATTGCCCAGTATGGCAGCCTTGGTCAGCCCGGGCGATTGTCCTGTCTGTACCTCACTTGGGCTGGTTGGACGGTCCTGGGATGTAGATGATGCCCCTTCAGCAGCACCCATCTTGGCAATGTGGGGGACGCTGGGGGACTTGGGGGCAGATGGTCCACCCCGCTGAGCCTCACTCTCTTCTTTTGTTACAAAGGGTCAGTAACCAGCAATTTAGGATTCCTTGTGAACCCAGGCTTCTGTGCTGTGTAAAGCCCTGTGCGTGGATGTCCCCCTCATTATTGTTCTTGTTTCATAAAAACCTTTTTCTGATAATTATTCAACCTCAGTGTCTGAGTCTGCCTGTTTTTGAGTGGGCCAGAATGAGGGCTGGTGTTATGTCTCCTTATTAATAGCCCTTGGAGCATGACTTCCTACCAAAAACAAAAAAAATCTCAGCTCTGCATCTGCCATGCTGCAGAAATGCCAATCACATATGTAACATCCTAGATAAATTAAGCTGTAAGAACTTTCTTCGTGTCGTTATTTTTGGTATACGTGCATTTAAAAAGGGAGTTTTATTGGGGCGCCTGGGTGGCTCAGTCGGTTAAGTGTCTGACGTTGGCTCCGGTCATGATCTCAGGGTCCTGGGATCGAGTCCCATGTTGTGCTCCATGCTCAGCAGGGAGTCTGCTTCTCCCTCTCTGCTTCCCCTTCCCCCTCGCATGAGCACATGTGCACATGCACATACGCTCCCTCTCTCTCTTGTTCTGTCTCTCTCAAGTAAATAAAATCTTTTCTAGACATGGGGACTTTATTATCTCAGTAAACTGATGACGTTGAACGTGACCCAGCCCTGAGAAAGCTTTCCTGTGCCCTGGGTTCCAGTGTCCCATTTGTCAGATGTGTGTGCCGCCATTCTGCACAAGGTGCACCTCTCCCTCCAAGATGGAAAGCTTCTAAGTTACACAGCATCTCGGCATTAGAGTGAATTTATATTCTGTTTTCCCAAGAACTGTGCAAATATAGTATCTACATTAAGGTTGCAAAGCTTGAAGTTCTTATGCTTAACCTATTTTTGAAATAATAGTTTTGTAGATGTCTCTAATAGCATTTTTTTCACTTTAATAACCCAAGAATGTCTAAACTAGTGTTCTTCAAATCTCATATGCAAACGTTCACTTCTGGATGTGTCATGCAGCACAGTCTGAGACCTAAGTTTTATTGAGGAATGTTCGTAGAGGCTTAGGCTTCATGTGTGAACACAGGTTCACGTGTGCATGTCTCCATATATACACTGCACCATATGCATTCCCAGCTAAGTAGCTTATCGGTTTGCCAACTTACGAGGATTCAGAATACCATAAAATCAACTGTTACATAAATTTCAGAAAAATGGTGTAGGTTATCTAACGTAAGATACTTGTTTACGTGTTTAAAAACTGTGCTGTTTGTCTTGTGGATGACCAAGTTTGTTCGAATGAAACTCGTTGTTTCTTTGCAAAGAAACAGCTCAGTGAAATGTGGCCAGTGCCTCATTCTTTCAGCAATTCCTCGATGTTCCTGCCCAGGCCACAGCCAAAGGGAAGCCTGAGGATGGGGACAAAGCATCTGGAGCAGGGACGTCCTCTGCATCCATGTTCCTTCGCTCCTGAAGGCCACTGAACTTCAGCTCTGCCTGGTTGTCCCTAAGTAATGTCTAAAGGAAGACCGTGGACAAGCAGAGCTCAGGCTGAAGAAGTGTGACGTAGTTTAGCAAAGTGGAGTGCAAAGTGGCCTTGGGAATTGACTGGGTAGTTGATGCTGTCCATTTTTATCAGGAGGTGATTCTTTGTCTAGCAAGTGTTGTAAGTGCCTCTGGTTCATTTGTTCATTCATTCATTCATTCATTCATTCTTTCATCCATTCATCCATTCAGTAAGGTTTATTGAGCACCTGTTGTATGGCAGTACCCTGCAGGTGCATGTTCCCTATCCTCAAGGAGTTAGTCTTCGAGTTTTGATACGGGATGACTTGCTTCTGTAGGCCAAGACTAATTTTAGTGTTTCATAAGATAAACAATTACAGGATCCTGGAAACTTCGAAACTGACCACCCGGTATGTTCCTTTACTCTCCCCTCTTGCTCCACTCAAAGCACCGTGACTCAGTATCTGAGTTCTCTGGTTTCAACCCTTTGCTCATAAGACTTCTTGGCTTTCTTTTCTCCCAAATGTCAAAGTGGATCTATCCCTTTCTCCCCCCGTCCTTTCTGACAGGTAGACAGAGAAGGTTTTGTGCATACACATCTAGGTGTCAGAGAAATGGCTGTGCTGAGTCCAGCCTTGACACCCCTGTCACTTTGGGGTGGGTGCAGTGGTCAAGTCCTCTGCTCTGGAGGATAATAATATCTATCATGAATCACTGAACTGCCACAATTTTTGAAGAGAGATTTCTCACAGGAACTTTGCAAGCATTACACATTCCATTTGCCTCAGTAATGTGAAACTTATTTTTCTAAAAAAGGTACAGGCAGATCCTGGTGTGACTCACTAGAGAACAATAGTTAAGTCACAGTTTATTTTCGTCTTTTTCCCCAAGAAAAGGAAAAATTGATTAAATGTATAGGGAATGTAAGCAGGCTTAAATCTATAAAGCAGAACTGGATCAAAGAATCACGCAGCAACAGATAATGATTAAAACTGGCAAGTGCTGTGAACAGGAGGTGTGTTGTGGGAGGTCCTAGGTCATCCTGAAGGGGCACATCAGTCTTCTTGAGGAAAGAGAACTGAAGATAAGTAGGAGTGAATAAGAAAAAAGTAGGTGTGAGGGCAGGGAAGAGCATGTTCAGGCAGAGGGAACAGCATCTGCAAAGGCCCTGGGCTGGAAGGAAATGGAACGTTGTGTGAAGAGAGAGCAGGGCCAGGGCACACATGTGTGCTATCTGTGCACAGGGCCTCTGGCTGAAATCTAGACTGCCTACCCCTCTTGTCCACACTCAGGTTTACCCACGTATATATTGCTCTCCATTCCTACCCCCATCTCCAAGCTTCCATCTGAGATCATATCCTTCTTCCTTTAGTACTTGTTTTAGTGTGGAATTGCTGGAGACAAATAGTATCTTGTCTTCTGTTCCAAAAAGCTCTTTATCTCACCCTTTTTCTTTTTTCTGGTAACACTTTTTTTTTTTTTAATCCAGGAGCTTTGTTGACATATAATTTATGTACCATAAACTTCACCTGTTTAAAGTGCACTGTCAGCAGGTTTTAGAGTATTTATAGAGTTGTGCAACTATGAACATAATCTAATTTTAGAATGTACTCATCTCACCCCAAAGAAACCTTGTGCCCAGTAGCAGTCACTTCCCACTTCACCTCTCCTCCCCCACACCCCACTCCCCAGCCCTAGGCAAACACCAATCTACTTTCCATCTCTAGGGATTTGCCTATTCTGGATATTTCATAAAGGTTGTGGTTTTTTGTGTTGGCTTCTTTCACCCAGCATCGTGTTCAAGGTTGATCCATATTGTAGTATGAATCAGTACTTCATTCCTTTTTATGGCTGAATAATATTCCATTATAGGTATATACCACATTTTTTATTTGTTCATCAATTGATGAACGTTTGGGTTATTTCTACTTTTTGGTTATTATAAATAGCACTGCTGTGAACATTGGTGGACAAGTTTTTGTGTGCACTCTTTTTCATTTCTTTTGTTATAAAATACACACCACAGAAAATTTATCATCTTAACCATTTTTAAGCGTGCAGTTCAGTGGGATTGAGTACATTCGTATTGTCATGCAGCCATCCCCACTGTCCGTCTCCAGAATGCTTTTCCTCTTGCAAAACAGAAAGTCTGTTCCCCTTAAACAGTTACTCCCCATTACAGCACTCTCCAGCCCCTAGAAACCACCATTCCTATTTTCTGTCTGTATGATTTTGACTCTTCTGAGTAGTGGAATCATACAGCATTTGTCTTTTCATGATTGGCTTATTTCACTTAGCAAAATGTCTTCAGGGTTCATCCACGTTGTAGCTTATTTCAGAATTGCCTTCCTTTTAAGGATGACAAGGGAAAGCTTTCTTCTATCATTTTGCTATTTTTTTCTATACCTTATAGATTTTTTTATCACTAATTTCATGCATTACTGTCTTCTTTTGTGTTTAGTTGATTTTAAATGTCTCAGTTCCTTTCTCCTTTCCCTTTGTACATATTCCATAGCTATATTCTCTGTGGTTCCCATGGGAATAACACTTAACATCCTAAAGTTATAACACTTTAATTTGGATTTATACCATCTTAACTTCAGTAGCACACAAAACCCCAGTCCCCTTATATGTCTGTCTTCATTTGTTTCGGTTGTTGATGTCACGGAATAACGTCTTTATGCATTGTGTGTCCAAAAACATAAACTAATACTTTTTAAAAATACATCACTCTGTTATATAATGTAGAAAACAAAATGAAGAATTTGGGGCGCCTGGGTGGCTCAGCCGTTAAGCGTCTGCCTTCGGCTCAGGTCATGATCTCAGGGTCCTGGGATCGAGCCCCACATCGGGCTCCCTGCTCGGTGGGAAGCCTGCTTCTCCCTCTCCCACTCCCCCTGCTTGTGTTCCCTCTCTCGCTGTCTCTCTGTCAAATAAATAAATAAAATCTTAAAAAAAAAAAAAAAAGAAAACAAAATGAAGAATTACAAACCAAAACTACAACACTACGAGCTCTTAGACTACTAATTGCTTTTTTAAAAACATATTAGTGTGGGGCACCTGGGTGGCTCAGTCGTTAAGTGTCTGCCTTCAGCTCAGGTCATGATCCCAGGGTCCTGGGATTGAGCCCCACATCGGGCTCCCTGCTCCACGGAGAGTTTACTTCTCCCTTTCTCTCTCCCTCTGGCTCTCCCCATGCTTGTGCACGCTCTCTCTCACTCTCTCAAATAAAAAAATAAAATCTTAAAAACAAAACAAAACAGCGAGGCACCTGGCTGACTCAGTCAGTAGAGCATGCGACTTTTGATCTCGGGGTCGTGAGTTCGAGCCCCATATTGGGTGTGGAAGCCTACTTAAAAAGAATTAAAAAAAAAAACCCAAAGAAGTAGATTAATTCTCTTCAAAAAATGAAAAAAAAATATATTAGACTGGAGTTCATTCTTTCCATCACTGTGGCTGCTGCCCTACGTATGCTCAGGCTTTGGAAGAGCCTTCCTCCAGTGTCCTCCGTTGTGGCAAAAAGAAGGTCTGGTTGGATCTTAGTGAGACTGATGTAATTGCCAGTCCAACTCCCATCAGCAGATCCAGAAGCTGATCAAAGACGGGCTGATCATCTGGGAGCCTGTAACTATCCATTCCTGGGCTCCATGGCAGAAAAACACTTTGGCCTCGCCAGAAGGGCCAGCATATGGGAATGAAAGGCTACTGCCAGCACTCAGATGGCCAAGAAAGTTCCCTGGATGAGGAGGATGAGAATTCTGTGCTGGCTGCATAGAAGATCCTGTGAATCTAGGAAGATTGATCGCCACATGTATCACAGCCTGTACCGGAAAGTGAAGGTAACATGTTGGAAAACAAGCAGATTCTCATGGAACACATCCATAAGTTGAAGTCAGACAAGGCTCACAAGAAGCTTCTGGCTGACCAGGCTGAGGCCTGTGGGTGTAAGCCCAAGAAAGCATGTAAGTGCCTTGAAGAGTGGCTCCAGGCCAAGAAGGAGGAAATTATCGTGACTCTGTCCAAGGAGGAAGAGGCCAAGAACTCAGACTCCCCCTCTTTTGTCTGTACATCGTGGCCTCAGCAATTACGTAGATTAGTCATTCAATAAAACAAACCTATATCTGCCAAAAAAAGGTATTAGTCTTCTAAATCATATAGAAAACAAAAAGTGGAGTTACAAACCCATGTGCCCATGTGTTTACCTTTACTAAGATATTTCTTCATATGGCTTCAAATTACTGTCTGGTGCCCTTTTGTTCAACCTGCAGGACACCCTTGAACAAATACTTCTTTCAGGACAGGTCTAGTTGTAATGAACTCAGGTTTTGTTTATCTGGAGATATCTTAATTTATCCTTCCCTTTTGAAGGGCAGTTTTGCCACATATAAGGTTCTTGGTTGACTCTTTTTCCTTTTACCACTTTGACTATATCAGCCCATTGCCTTCTGCCCTCTCTAGACTTTCTGAGAGAAACCTGCTTTATCAAGATCAAGAGGATCTCTTGTATGTGATGACTTGCTTCTCTCTTGCTGCTTCCATGATCCTTTTTGTCTTTGGGCTTCAACAGTTTGATTATAATGTATCTCAGTGGGGTATTTTTGAGTTCATCCTGTTTGGAGTTCATTAACTTCTTGGATGTTTATATTCATGTCTTTCATCAAATTTGGGAACTTTGGAGTCGCTATTTCTTCAGGTATTCTCTCTGCTTCTTTCTCTCTCTTCTCCTCTGGGATTCCCACAATGCATAGGTTTGTCTACTTGGTGGTGTCCTTATGCTCTGTTCATTTTACTTCAGTCTTTTCTCTTTCTCTTCCCTGGACTCAATAATTTCCATTGACCTGTCTTCAAGTTTTCTGATTCTTTCTTCTGCCTACTGAAATCTGCCTTTGAATCCCACTAGTGACTCTTTCATTTCAGTTATTGTACTCTCAGCTCCAGAATTTATTTTTGTTTCTTTTTAGGTTTTCTCCTTTATTGATATTTCCATTTTGTTCGTACATTGCTTTATTGACTTTCTCCACATCTTTCTTTAGTTCTTTGAACATCTTTAAGACACTTGTTTTAAAATCTTTGTCCACAGATCTGCCTTGGGTCTTTTTTTAGGGATAGATTCAAAACTGGACATTTGAATCTAATAATATGGTAACTCTGGAAATCAGATGCTCTCCCTTCCTCAGGATTTGCTGGGATTTTTTTTTTTTTTCAATTGCTGTAGGCTGTCTCTGTCTCAAGGATCAGCCATTAAATTAATTGATTTTCATATATTAAACCAACCCACATTCCTTGCATAAATCCCACTTTTATATTTGCTGGATTTGATTAGCTAGTATTGTCTCAGGAATTTTTGTGTGTATATTCATAAGTGATACCAGTCTGTAGTTTTCTTCTTTTGTGATGTCTTTGTCTGGTTTGGCTTTCAGGATAATACTGGCCTCATGAAACTAGATGAAGAATGAGTTGGGAGTTGTTACCTTTTTTTGTTTTTTGGAGAACAGTTTGGAAAGGGAAAGTTTGCTATTAATTCTTCTGTAAATGTTTGATAGAATGCAACAGTAAAGATATCTGGGCCTGGGCTTTTCTTTGTGGGAAATTTTAAGTGACTAATTCAGTCCCTTTTCTTATTATAAGTGTAGTCAGATTTTTCTGTTTCTTATTGATTCAAATTCAGTGGTTTTGGTCTTTCTAGGAATTTGTCCATTTCATCTAAGTTATCTATTTTTTGGAATATAATTATTCATAATATCCCTTTATTACCGTTCTTATGTCTCTAAGATCTATAGTGATGCTCTTCTATTTTTGGTTTTAGTAATTTGAATCTTCTCTCCTTTTATTAAGTTTAGCTGAAGGTCTATCAACTTCATTCATCTTTTTAAAGAATCAACTTGTTTCACTGATTTTCAAAATGTTTTCCTATTCTATATTTCATTAATTTTTGCTCTGATATTTATTATGTTCTTGTTTCTGTTTGCTTTCAGTTTAGTTTGCTCTTTTTCTAGTTTCATATAGTGGAAAGTTATGACATTGGTTTAAGGTCTTTTTATGTAGGTGTTTATAGGTATACATTCTTTTAGGCAGTGTTTAATTGCATCTCACATGTCTTGGTGTGTTGTGTTTTTGTTTTGATTCATCTGAAAGTATGTTATAATATCTCTTGTTATTTCTTCTTTGATCTGATTGGTTATTTAGCAGTGCATTATGTAATTTCTGCATGTATGTAAATTTCCCCAAATACTTTATACTTTTGATTTCTAACTTACTTCCATTGTGGTTGAAGAATGTGCTTTATTTGAACTAATTCATTTTAAATTTATGGAGTCTTGTTTTATGGCCTACCATATGGTATTGTTTTATGGCCTACCATATGGTATCATGGGTAATGTTCTATATGCAGGTAAGGCAACTATGTATTTTGTTGTTGAATGGAGTGATATGTATGTATATATATATGCACACACACACACTCATACATACATACATATACATACCTGCCAATCCCACAGCACCCTCCAGGCCATGTTCAGATCCCTGTGGTATTCTTTCTATTGTATAAATACAATAGAATATTGAATTGAATAGAAATCTATTCTATTTCTATTGTATAAATACAATATATATATAGTAATTGATTTATACACTTGCTTAATTCCTATACATCATTGTTGAGTTTCTGCCTATTTGTTCTATCCATTTTTTTTTAAGATTTTATTTATTTATTTGACAGAGAGAGACACAGCGAGAGAGGGAACACAAGCAGGGGGAGTGGGAGAGGGAGAAGCAGGCTTCCTGCTGAGCAGGGAACCCGATGCGGGGCTCAGTCCCAGTTCCCTGGGATCATGACCTGAGCTGAAGGCAGACGCTTAATGACTGAGCCACCCAGGCGCCCCTATCCATTTTTGAAAGTGAGGTCTCCAGTTATTGAAGTTGCCACTATTATTATTGAATTGTCTCTCTCCATTTTATCAGTTTTTGCTTCATGTACATTGAGGCTTTGGTTTTAGGTACATACCTGTTTATAACTGTTCTATCATCCTGATGGGTTTACCAATTTATCATTATAGAAAGGCTATTTATCTCTGGTAACAGTTTTCTCTTAAAAATCTGTTTTATTTCTGACATTAATACAGCCATTTCATTAGTTATTTAGGAGTATATTATTTAATTTCCACATATTTGTGACTTTCCCAAATCTCTTTCTCTTCTTTCTTTCTTTTTTTTTTTTTTAAGATTTTATTTATTTATTTGACAGAGATAGAGAGGCAGCGAGAGAGGGAACACAAGCAGGGGGAGTGGGAGAGGGAGAAGCAGGCTTCCCGCTGAGCAGGGAGCCCGATGCGGGGCTCTATCCCAGGACCCTGGGATCGTGACCTGAGCCGAAGGCAGACGCTTAATGACTGAGCCACCCAGGCGCCCCTCTTCTTCTCTTATTTATTTCTAATTTCATTCCATGGCCATGGTTGTCAGAAAACATACTTTCTGGAGCACTGGGTGTTACACGCAAACAATGAATCATGGAACACTACATCAAAAACTAATGATGTAATGTATGGTGATTAACATAACAGAATAAAATAAAATTTTTAAAAAATTAAAAAAAAAGAAAACATTTTCTGTACTTTCAAGCCTTTTAAATCTGTCTGGGCTTGTTTTAGGGCCTAGTTGTGGTCTATTCTGTAGCATCTCTCATGTGCACTTAAGAAGGCTGTTCATTCTGTTGGGTGGAGTGTTCTATAGATTTCTATTAGATCTAGTTGGTTAAAATTGTTCTTCAAATCTTTTATATCCTTATTGATACTCTGCTTAGTTGTTCTATCAGTTATTGAGCGTAGGGTATTGAAATCTTCAACTATTGTTGAATTTTATATTTGTCAGTTTTTGCATCATGTAGGAAGAAGCACTAGATCTGAGTCTCTGAATTCTCTCTCAGTGTTCTCCCATTTGCAGGACATTGAAAAGCAAAAGACTCCAGTGATTAGATGATACTTTCAAGGCAGATATTTGGGAATGGTACTAGGATTTTTGGATGATTTGGCACAAGAACATTGGTATTCAGATTCATTTTGATTTGCTTCTAAACAACATAAACTGCATTTGTGGATCTGTGATCATTGGCTTTTAATTTTCTTAAAAGTTTCTTAATTGTAATTGTCATCACTCACCCTGAGGGTGTCAGACAAAGGTAGAGTCAGCCTTCTCCAGGATTGGAGCCACAGGCACTGGAAAAAGCACAGGAGAAGCACACACAGATTTGGCCTTACTGAAATACCATCACTTGGGCCAAATTTACCTGTTTTTAATCTTTTCAAAGTCGTGTTGCTTTGTAAAGAAAATAGAGTTTCCTTCAGTTCTCCCTCAATTTCCATTAAGGAAGGGTCATGACAAGGATTATTTATTTTTTACAAAGTCAGGTATCAGTTTCCTGGAGGATTTTCCCAGGCTTAAATCAGATTGTAAAAGAAAGATCTGTTTCTGGAACTGGATGATTTACTGCATTTCATTCTCTTGGTACCTCTGTCAGTCATCTGCAGAAGCCTCTCTCATTTTGTCAGTTGTCTCGTTCCTGTGTTGTGTTCAGTTCCTTGCCCCAGGCACTGTCCTAGGTACTGGTAGGAGAGCAATGGACATAACTGGCACAGAGCTCGCCCTACCAAGCTCGCTGTCTTGGAAGGGGGGGAATGTTAGGCATACATCTTATGAACAAGTCTTGCTGATGGCATTGGTGGGCATTGTGAAAGAAGGTACAAGGACTGAGAAAGAATACCACAGGGATCTGAACATGGCCTGGAGGGTGTTGTGGGATTGGCAGGTCTGTAGGGATGAACACTAAGGCTTTCATACATAATTATGTGCTCAGGTTATGCAATCAGGGTACGGATATTTTTCTTTGCCCTGTGTAGGTAAATATAATGGATTAGAACCTTTAAAATACCGTATTAAAATCTATTCTCATTCTTCATGTGAATGAAGTTTTGTAGAATTTTCCAATAAAAGCTGCAACTAATGATGAAATTCTGCCATAAGCTGGGAAGAAGCCTGTGGTTACAGTTAGGGTTCAGAGAGAAGGAGTGGGGCAGCCCCCCCCCTCCCAGGTAGCCTTCATTAGAGGCAGGACTCCCCCTGCATTCTGTAGATGCCCAGATCACACTGATGAGTGCTGTGAACTACAG
Organism: Neomonachus schauinslandi; assembly: GCF_002201575.2. Lineage (NCBI taxonomy): Eukaryota > Metazoa > Chordata > Mammalia > Carnivora > Phocidae > Neomonachus > Neomonachus schauinslandi. Next base: position 77,440,950 of record NC_058412.1, on the reverse strand, counting down.
AGGGGGCTAGAGGCTCAGTCCCCTTTTAAGTCAGTGAGAACCCCGGAAGAGGCCCCCTCAGGTCTAGATTTGAAGAATAAGTTTTTTACCTTGGACTTGAGCTGTCAGAACAACAGGGGTTGGGTGTGGTGCTAGAGGGCAGAAAGCTGGTAGAGGGGCCATTGAGGTGGCCTGAGGTGAACTTTGAGTTTAAGCAAAAGGGGTGCTGCATGTTATAGGGTGTTTGCCACATTGCCTTTCTCATTATGGTTTTCTTTCTTCTGGCTTGTCATTGAATTTTACTAGGAGTGGGAGAACATGTGTTTAGAAGGGCAAGTCCTTGGGCCCAGTAGAGAAGACATTCCATGGTAACAGCTGTGGAGTATTACCCTGTGGGGTGTCTGAGTGAAGAGGAAGGTCCTCCATGTGCACACTCCACAGTCTCAGAGGGCAGACATTCCTCTGTGCCTGGAGTGTGTTCTTACCAGTTATCTGGCAGTGGTTTGATTCACTTTGCTGGACAAGGTCCTTCAGGCTGCAGAGCATTGGGAAGCACAGGGATCCTCTGGGAATCCAGATGTCTTGATCTTTGACTGGTAACGCTGGCTCTAAAGTGAGCCTCTTGCACAAGGGACTGTCTTCATGAGATAGAATCAAGCTCATCTGCCCCCAGGATGTGCTGGTTGGGGTACACTTGTTTATGTTTATGCAGAGACATACAGTAGCATGCAGTGAGGAACAAGCTGCGGAAACTGACAGCTGTTCTCAGCAAGGGCTTTGTGTGCTGTGTTCGCAGTCCATTTAAATAAAGCATTATTGTCCCCATTTTGTATATGAGGAAACTGAGGCCCAGCACTGGTGTGTGGTGGGGTGACGCTTCAACCCCAGGACTGCCTGATGTCCCAGGCTTTGCCCTTTTCCTCTGCACCATATTGCACTCTTATTGGTATGAAGATGTTTGGAACAGAAAATATGAGCAGGTTTTAAAACCTCCCATGTAAGGTGAGCTTGATTCCCATGTGATCCCTTCATCTTGTCGGGTGACTTTTGCCTCTGTGTGTGAGTCCATTAGCAGCCTTGGTATCTGGTGGTGCTCTCTGCATCTGGCCCCACCAGGATGTGCCTTACAGCAAGGTGAAGACTGGGCCATTCTCTTGGGCCTCCCCCGCACCCACCTGCTCCTGAACCTGCTGCCCTGTGTGACTGCATCACGTCCACATCATTCACGCCAGGCAGAAGCAAGTGTGAGCATCTAGATCTGCTCTGCACTCAGTGGTATGCAGTGCCCTTCTACACCCCATCTCATGGGGCTTGTGCACACACTCTCTCACAGAGACCGGCACGATCATGACTTCTCAAGAGTGATAATAGATATATAATGACAGCCTCAAGCCCCTTCCTCCTAAACTAAGATACTCTGGCAAACCCAGTGGATGGTCTCCTGGGGCCTCTGGCCTCTGGGCACAGGCATGTTTCTGCACAAGGCTGCTTGACAAACAGTCATTTCAGTGGGAGATGCATGTCCTTTGATTTCCTAGCTTCCCTGAAGCCCCTCTGAGGACAGCTCAGGACTCTCCCCTTCACTGGGTCAGCACCTGCAAGAGGCAGGGAGCATATCAGTCTTACCCATCACTGTGTCCCAGGCTGCAAAAGTGCCTGCCCTTGCTAGATATACAGTCAACATGAGAACACAGGTTGGTGTCTCTGCTTTGCTACTTTGAGCCAGTTAATATACTTATTTAATGTATGTTCTCAGTCCCAAAATGTGAATACTAAAGATTCCTGGGGTTAAATGAGGTAATTCAGATGATACATTACATCCTTGATAGTTCATTGCAATTGTTGTGGTTCAAGCAGTAGAAAGCTCTTGCACTTGGACTTTCTAGTTCAGTGGCAGCCTTAAGGATGGTACCCAGGGAAATAGTTGGTCATTCTTAACCAATCCTTACTATTTTGACTCTGCTTGCTTCTTGTTTTCCTGCTTTTCCTTCTTTGCTCCCTCTTTATTTCCATATAAATGCCCTGGTACTCCTTCCCCCTGCCCCCACCACAGTTTCAGAGAACGTCAGGACACTATGGGATCAGAGTGTTTGATAGGGATTGCATTGAATCTGTACACTGCTTTGGGGATATCATAACAATAAGCCTTCCAGTCCATGAACAGGAGATCTCTTTCCATTTTTTGTATCTTCTTTAATTTTTTTCAGCAACATTTTATAGTTTTCAGTGTACAATTCTTTCATCTCCTTGGTAAAATGTTACTGAGTATTTTATTCTCTTTGATGCTATTATAAATGGAAGCATTTTTCTTAATTTTCTTTTCAGATTGTTCATTGTCCATGTATAAAACAACTGATTTTCATGTGTTCATTTTGTGTCCTGCAACTTTGCTGAATTCATTTATTTGTTCTAATAGTTTTTTGTGTTGGGGGGGATCTTTATGGTTTTCTACATATAAGATCATGTCATCTGCAAACAGACATAACTTGACTTCTTCCTTTTCAATTTGGGTGCCTTCTATTTCTTTTTCTTGCTTAATTTCTCTGACTAGGACTTCTAATACTCTGTTGAATAGAAGTGGTGAAATTAGGCACCCTTGTCTTGTTCCTGATCTTAGAGGAAAAGCTTTCAGTTTTTCACCGTTGAGGATGATGTTTGCTCTGCGTTTGTCATATGTGGGTGGCCTTTATTATGTTGAGTTTCCTTCTATTCCTAATCCAATTTTTTTTTAGTGTTTTTATCATGTAAGGGTATTGAATTTTGTCAGATATATTTTTCTGCATCAGTTGAGATGATCATGTGGGGTTTTTCCCCTTCGTTCTGTTGACCAGACATCTTTATGAAACCAAATTATATGCAAATTGAGAAGCAAAGCCAGTAAAGCTTTGTTCACCTTTTCAGGAATTGGCTAATTGGAAGGTGGACATTTTGACATTAATATTAAAGACCTAAATGTTAGACCCAACTCTGGCAAAGTCCAACAAAAATATTTCCTCTGTGAAATATTTTCTTTGTATTTCTCCCATTATTTCCCATTATGTGCAGTGTACAACTGGTAAATGTTAGTTGGCTAATTGGATGTTTGAGCCCCTTGTAAAGTCTGAGGATACATAGCAACTGCCAGTAATAAATAGCTTTCCATATAAATGGTGAGTTAGTATGTATGGAGTAGAAGACACTGTGGGTTTTTTTAAATTATTTTTTTATTATGTTATGTTAATCACCATACATTACATTATTAGTTTTTGATGTAGTGTTCCATGATTCATTGTTTGCGTATAACACCCAGTGCTCCATGCAGTACGTACCCTCTTTAATACCATCACCAGGCTAACCCATCCCCCTACCCCCCTCCCCTGTAGAACCCTCAGTTTGTTTCTCAGAGTTCATAGTCTCTCATGGTTCGTCTACCCCTTCAATTCCCCCCCGCTTCGTTTTTCCCTTCCTGCTACCTTCTTTTTTTTTTTTTTTTTTTTAACATATAATGTATTATTTGTTTCAGAGGTACAGGTCTGTGATTCAACAGTCTTACACAATTCACAGCACTTACCATAGCACATACCCTCCCCAATGTCTATCACCCAGCCACACCATGCCTCCCAACCCCCTGCACTCCAGCAACCCTCAGTTTATTTCCTGAGATTAAGAATTCCTCATATCAAGGAGGTCATGTGATACATGTCTTTCTCTGATTGACTTATTTCGCTTAGCATAATACCCTCCAGTTCCATCCATGTCGTTGCAAATGGCAAGATATCATTCCTTTTGATGGCTGCATAATATTCCATTGTGTATATATATATACCACATCTTCTTTATCCATTCATCTGTCGATGGACATCTTGGCTCTTTCCACAGTTTGGCTATTGTGGACATTGCTGCTATTAACATCGGGGTGCACGTACCCCTTCGGATCCCTACATTTGTATCTTTGGGGTAAATACCCAGTGGTGCAATTCCTGGGTTGTATGGTAGCTCTATTTTCAACTTTTTGAAGAACCTCCATACTGTTTTCCAGACTGGCTGCACTAGCTTGCATTCCCACCAACAGTGTAGGAGGGTTCCCCTTTCTTTGCATCCCCGCCAACATCTGTCGTTTCCTGACTTGTTAATTTTAGCCATTCTGACTGGTGTGAGGTGGTATCTCATTGAGGTTTTGATTTGGTTTTCCCTGATGCCGAGCGATGCTGAGCACTTCTTCATGTGTCTGTTGGCCACTTGGATGTCTTCTTTTCAGAAATATCTGTTCATGTCTTCTGCCCATTTCTTGATTGGATCATTTGTTCTTTGGGTGTTGAGTTTGATAAGTTCTTTATACATTTTGGATACTAGCCCTTAATCTGATATGTCATTTGCAAATATCTTCTCCCATTCTGTCGGTTGTCTTTTGGTTTTGTTGACTGTTTCTTTTGCTGTGCAAAAGCTTTTTATCTTGATGAAGTCCCAATAATTCATTTTTGCCCTTGCTTCCCTTGCCTTTGGCAATGTGTCTAGGAAGAAGTTGCCATGGCTGAGGTCAAAGAGGTTGCTGCCTGTGTTCTCTTCAAGGATTTTGATGGGACTCCTGTCTCACATTTAGGTCTTTCAACCATTTGGAGTCTATTTTTGTGTGTGGTGTAAGGAAATGGTCCAGTTTCATTCTTCTGCACGTGGCTGTCCAATTTTCCCAACACCATTTTTTGAAGAGACTGTCTTTTTTCCACTGGACATTCTTTCCTGCTTTGTCAAAGATTAGTTGACCATAGAGTTGAAGGTGCATTTCTGGGCTCTCTATTCTGTTCCATTGATCTATGTGTCTGTTTTTGTGTCAGTACCATACTGTCTTGAGGATTACAGCTTTGTAATAGAGCTGGAAGTCCGGAATTGTGATGCCGCCAGCTTTGCTTTTCTTTTTCAACATTCCTCTGGCCATTCGGGGTCTTTTCTGGTTCCATAAAAATTTTAGGATTATTTATTCCATTTCTTTGAAAAAAGTGGATGGTATTTTGATAGGGATTGCATTGAATGTGTAGATTGCTCTAGGTAGCATTGACATCTGCACAATATTTGTTCTTCCAATCCATGAGCATGGAACATTTTTCCATTTCTTTGTGTCTTCCTCCATTTCTTTCATGAGTATTTTATAGTTTTCTGAGTACAGATTCTTGGCCTCTTTGGTTAGATTTATTCCTAGATACCTTATGGTTTTGGGTGCAATTGTAAATGGGATCGACTCCTTAATTTCTCTTCATGATCGCAAATTCCTTTAGTTTTTGTTTGTCCTGGAAGCTTTTTATCTCCCCTTCTATTTTCAATGACAGCCTAGCTGGATATAGTATCCAGCTGCATATTTGCTGCATATTTTTCTCATTTAGTGCTCTGAATATATCCTGCCAGTCCTTTCTGGCCTGCCAGGTCTCTGTGGATAGGTCTGTTGCCGATCTAATGTTTCTACCATTGTAGGTTACAGACCTCTTGTCCCGAGCTGCTTTCAGGATTTTCTCTTTGTCTCTGAGACTCGTAAGTTTTACTATTAGATGTCAGGGTGTTGACCTATTTTTATTGATTTTGAGGGGGGTTCTCTCTGCCTCCTGGATTTTGATGCCTGTTTCCTTCCCCAAATTAGGCTATAATTTGCTCCAATATACCTTCTGCCCCCCTCTCTCTTTCTTCTTCTGGGATCCCAATTATTCTAATAGCGTTTCATCTTATGGTATCACTTATCTCTCGAATTCTGCCCTCATGGTCCTGTAGTTGTTTATCTCTCTTTTTCTCAGCTTCTTTATTTTCCACCATTTGGTCTTCTATATCACTAATTCTCTGTTTTGCCTCATTTATCCTAGCAGTTAGAGCCTCTATTTTTGATTGCACCTCATTAATAGCCTTTTTGATTTTGACTTGGTTAGGTTTTAGTCCTTTTATTTCTCCAGAAAGGGTTTCTCTAATATCTTACACGCTTTTTTCAAGCCCAGCTAGTATCTTTAAAATCATCATTCTGAACTCTAGTTCCGACATCTTACTAATGTCCGTATTGATTAGGTCCCTGGCAGCCAGTACTGCCTCTTGTTCTTTTTTTTGAGGTGATTTTTTCCATCTTGTCATTTTTCCAGAGGAGAATAGATGAATGAGAGAACAAAATGCTATCTAGGTAACAACGACCCCAGAAAAATATACACTAAACAAATCAGAAGAGACCTGAAACCAGGGGAAAAGAAAGGGAAAGAAAAGATAAAAACAAACAAACAAAAAAACAGAATATGATCAAATATGATTAGGCTGGTGTATAAATCAGTGCCACACAGTAGATTTTGGGCATATTTTGGTCTGTTAGGAGAAATTGCCTCCCAAAATTTTAAAGAAAGAAAAACTTATATATGTACAAAAATAAGGGTAAATACAATCAAGGGATGGAATATGACTGTAAAGATGGAAATTATAAAAGATTTTATAAAAGGAATTGATAAGAAGTTGGTTGAAAAAAGAAAGAAGAGGATTTAAAAAAAAAGGGGGGGGGAGAGAATGTGATCAGGCAGAAGACTAGAACAAAGCCATACTAGAGGTTTAGGGTATATTTTGGTCTGATAGAAGAAACTGTATCCCAAAATTTTAAAGAGAGAACAACTTATATATATACCAAAAATAAGGTTAACTACTATGAAGGGATAGAATATGACTCTAAAAATGAAAAATAAAAAAGATTTTTTAAAAAAGGGATTGATAAGATGTTGATTGAAGAAGGGAAAAAGAAAAATTCAAAAAAAAAGAAAAAAGTTAAAAAAAAATTAACTTTGAAAGACTAAAGAATCATGGGGAAAAAGCCATGGATTCTATGTGCATTATTCCCCTAGCGCTGGAGTTCTGCCGTTTTCATTGATGCGTAAACTTGGTCTTGGCTGGCGGTTCTTGCTGATCTTCTGGGGGAGGGGCCTATTGCCGTGGTTCCCAAACATCTTTGCCGGAGGTGGAATTGCCCCACCCTTGCCCGGTCCGGGCTAAGTAATCTGCTAGGGTTTGCTCTCAGGAGCTTTTGTTCCCTGCAAGCTTTCCGTACAGCATTGGAGGATGAGAGTGAAAACGGTGGCTTCCCAGGCTCCCTCCCGGAGAAGCTGAGAACTCAGGGCCCTGCTCCTCAGTGAGCCCCAGAGAAAAGCAGTCAATCACTTCCGTCTCCCTGGTCTCTGGCCTCACTCTGTGCTCACCCAGTCCTGAGCGTTTCTATCTCTGGCACACAACCCCGGGTGGAGTCTCCAAACCCAGCAGATCCGTGCGGTGCGCTCCCGTGCCGCTCCTCGCAGGGGAGGAAGGGGAGTCTCCCCAGATCTGCCACTTGTTGGGTCCCTGCTGGAGGAGCAGTGGCCCAACTGTGCCGCAGATCACGGTTTATGGCAACCCCGAGCTGAGAGCCCGCGCCTGGGCTCCGTCTCTGCAGCCGGCTTCCCTGCTCTGATACCTGGGAGCTCTGCCGCACTCAGGCACCCTTGGTCTCTCTGTGACCCCGAGGGTCCTGAGACCACACTGTCTCAGGGAAGGTTCCACCCCCCGCTTAGCCACTGGATTGACATCCCTCAGCGGAGCCGATTTCTAAAAGTTCCGATTTTGTGCTCCGCGGCTCTATCACTTGCCAGTAGCGGCTGACAGAGGCCCCCTCCCCCGCTGCCTATCCTCCCGAATATCGCCTCGGATTCACTTTTCCGCACGTCCTACCTTCCAGAAAGTGGTCGCTTTTCTGTTCATAGAGTTGTTGCTATTCTTTTCTTCTATCTCCTGTTGAGTTCGTAGGTGTTCAGAATGGTTTGATCCCTATCCAGCTGAATTCCTGGGACCAGACAACATTTAGGTCCCTATTCCTCCGCCATCTTGCTCCTCCCACCCATAAGTGTACTTTTAATCCCCTTTATTTCACCCATGAGAAAAACATAATTTCTGAAAACACTTTTTTGAAAGAAAGGAAACAAATCTGCGTTGTATAAATTAGTGTAGCATTTTTTTTCCAGTTCATTGATTTCCATGAAATTGCTGTGGTCAGTGATTAGATAAACGCCTGTGTGGCTACTAATCTTGAGCAGTGGACGTGTGTTAGGCCTGTGCTGCCCTGTACTCTGCCCTGGCATCTCTCTTTGGTGGGGTGTGTGCAGGTGAAGTCGTGGGCAAAAAGCAGCCAGCAAAGCCATTTCACTCAATGTTACCTTCTGTTAAGCATGTCCCTTTTAACATGAATTTCCATCTGATTTTAGTGAGCTGGACATGATTTCCACAAGGGTGATGGATATTAAGCTTCGGGAAGCTGCAGAAGGCCTTGGGGAGGACAGCACAGGTAAGGCCTTCACTTCGCCTGCTCTGGGAAGAGCCTGTGTCTGCTTGCGGGACAGGGAGAGGGGCTGATGGAGCCAAGGCTTTGGGGTTGTGTGTGTGGAGGGTGGGTTTCAGTTCACAGTATGTTCAAATACGCCCATGCCCTTCATCCTGTGATGAGAGAGCACATCCAGATGACGTAAGGCCACTCAGGGCAGTACCCCTTTGCTTCGCTGTCAAAAACAGGGGATTTTAAAGTCATTTTACTCATTCCTAGAGGTAAATCTGTCCCTATGTTTGCTTGACTTGAAAGCAATGGAGTCATTTATCACCTAAGAACATCCAGAGGATCAGTAGGAGGTTGGAAAAAGTATGAGATAGCCTGATCATGCAGAAGAAATAATATTATCAAGATAGAGCCTTTGATCTCTTTTATGGCTTTTGTTCTCCTTCAGAGACCTTTATTATACTGCTTACTGAGCTAAACTCCAGGCCCATGACTCATCATCTCATTACATGTTCTAAGAGTTACCCAATTATGTGATTGAGTTCACTGTTATCCATCGATTGCTATTTGTGTCTTGATAGAGTTGTAAAATTGGCATTAAAAAACACCAATCTCTGGACTACGTACCTTTTTCCTAGAGTAGCCATATATACCCCCTTTATTTCAGTAACAAAGGTCTCCATCACTGTCTTTTTAAAGTTAAAATGCCAGTAATTATTTTCTTTGATATAGTTCAGGAGGAACAACTTCCAATGGTATTAAATCCTAGATGCCAACCCTTAGCTTCAAATACTAATTTCATTAAAGATTCTATTTCATATATTACAGATTTTCCTTATTATCCCATATTAGAATTACTTTTCCTCTGTCACATTTTGATAGATACCAAATAAGCCCAAATACAAGGTGAGATTTTAAAAATTAAACCTGAGAGAAAATGGAATTTCAAAATTTCTCATATTACAGGATATTGAATTATTACTGATTTTAAACAACAAAATACTCTTTAAGGAAGTATTTCATTAGTCTGAAACAGCTTCCAAAAACACTATTTTTGGATACTTACAGAGGTTACCATGAAGAATCAGTTTTTAAAATGAAAGAGAGAAACTAAGTATTCTTTTTTTCCGAATAGCGAACTAAGTTATTCACATCAACTACTTTCCTAAAATTTAAAATTCTAGATAAGCTTCCAAATGGTGTTGGGAAAACTGGACAGCCACATGCAAAAGAATGAAACTGGACCACTTTCTTTTACTATATACAAAAATAAACTGAAAATGAATAAAATATGAGACCTGAAACCATAAAAGTCTTATCAGAGGGCACAGACAGTAATCTCTCTGACATTGGCCATAGCAACATTTTTGTAGCTATGTCTCCCTAGGCAAGGGAAATAAAAGCAAAAATAAACTATTGGGACTACATCAAAATAAAAAGCTTCTGCACAGCGAAGGAAACAATCAACAAAACTAAAAGACAACCTACTGAGTAGGAGAAGATATTTGTGAATGACATATCCAGTAAGGAGTTAGTATCCAAAATATATAAAGAACTCATTACCCCAAAAACAAATAATCCAGTTAAAAATGGGCAGAAGACATGAACAGATATTTCTGATATCTGATTTTGGACTTCTGTTTAAAGAAGACATCTAGATGGCCAACAGACACATGAAAAGATGCTAAACATCACTTATCATCAGCGATATGCAAATCAAAACTATAATGAGATATCACCTTGTACCTGTCAGAATGGCTAAAATCAAAACCATAAGAAACAACAAGTGTTGGTGAAGATGTGGAGAAAAAGGAGCCCTTGTGAGCTATTAGTGGGAATGCAAACTACTGCAGCCACTGTGGAAAACAGTATGGAGGTTCCTCAAAAAATTAAAAATAGAACTATCCTATGATCCAGGAATCACACTACTGGTATTTATCCTCAAAATATAAAAACATTAACATTATCCCTTAATTCAAAGGGATACATGCACCCCTATGTTTATTGCAGCATTTTTTGCAATAGCCAAACTATGGGAGCAGCCCAAGTGTCCATCAATTGATGAATGGATAAAGAAGATGTGATACACACACACATGCACACACGCACACACACACACTCAGCCATAAAAAAGAATGAAATCTTGCCATTTGCAACAACATGGATAGAGTTAGAAAGTATAATGGTAAGCAAAATAAATCAAAGACAAATACCATATGATCTCACTCATTTGTGGAATTTAAGAAACAAAACAAATGAGCAAAGGGGGAAAAAAAGAGAGAGAGACAAACCAAGAAAGATTCTTAACTATAGAGAACAAATTGATGGGTACCAGAGGGGAGGTGGCTGGGGGGAATGGGGGAGATAGGGGATGGGGATGAAAGAGTACACTTACCATGATGAAAAAAACGGATAAAAAAAATTCTAGAAAGGAAAAATCTTTTTAAAAGTAAGAAGTAAGAAGACCAGAATTGAAAGAGATATGGTGGGGTGCCTGGGTGGCTCAGTCATTAAGCGTCTGCCTTCAGCTCAGGTCATGGTCCCAGGGTCCTGGGATCAAGCCCTGCATCGGGCTCCCTGCTCCGCGGGAAGCCTGCTTCTCCCTCTCCCACTCCCCCTGCTTGTGTTCCCTCTCTCGCTGTGTCTCTCGCTGTCAAATAAATAAAATCTTTTTAAAAAGAGAGAAATGGTAATCCAGAGAGATAAATTAGCATAGAAGCCACTTTTGCCCTCAGATTGTTTACCAATCTTAGAACTTTAGAAAATTCATTTTCATGTCTTCATGGAGTGGTAGATGAGGCAATGGGTAAGATATCAAAGTACAGGTCTGTTCAAGGTGGGATGTCTAATAGAAGATCCTCCTGACAATAAGTTGGGAGCCCAAGGAGCAATAAAATCTGAGTAAGTGTGAACCAGGGGTAAGTCAACCCTTTATAGATTTGTAGCTTGAATTTGTATCACTTGGGTAATTTAGAGAATCTCAGCCCTTGAACTTGGCTGAGATACTAGGAATAATAGTATTCCTAGACTGGATAGGACCGTAGGTACCTAATAGAATCAAACAATCTTCTCTAAAGAAAGCTGCCTTCTATCTAGACTTCAAATTATTAAAGAAAATATTTTTAGCTCCATGACAAATATATAGTCAGTGTTGACCAAGCATATAAAGCAGTAGGGCACCATGAACGAGAACCAACATGTTAGGGGTTTAATTTTGTCTCCCCAAAAGTCATATTTTGAAGTCCTAACCCCCAGTGCCTCAGAATATGACCTTATTTGGAAATTGGGTCATTGCAGATATAATTAGTTAAGAGACGGTCATACCGGAATTTGGCGAGCCCCTAATCTACTATGACTGATGCCCTTATAAAAAGGAGAAATATGGACATAGACACACACACAGGGAGAACACCTTATGAAGATGAAGTCAGATCAGGGTGATATCATCTACAAGCCAGGGAATGCCAACAATAGCCAGCAAACTACCAGAAGTTAGAGGATATGAAAGAGATTTCCCTGTCACAGCCCTTTGAAGGAAGTAACCATGCCAACAACACCTTGATCTCAGACTTCTAGCCTCCAGAAATGAGAGTCAATACAACTCTGTTGTTGAAGCTGCTCAGTTTTTGGTACTTGGTTACAGTAGCCCTAGCAAACTAATATAGAGCAGAAACAAGAGAAACAGACAGACAAGGTATCAAATATCAAAACAATCAGGTATATGCTATAACACAATTGTGCACTGTATGTTTGAAGATAATTAAAGAAAGTTTGAAAGTATCTGGAAGGAACCAGAAACTTTTATAAAAGGTGTCCTAGCACCCAGCCAGTGCTCAAAGGCAAGAGAGAGAAATAAAAGGGATACAGATGAAAGGAAGAAATAAAACTATATTTGCAGATGTCATGATTAAACAAAATATCAAAAAAGTACTTAGATCTATCTCTTAAGTTTAGCAAGACTGCTAGATGCAAGGTCAAAACACAAATATTGATTGTATTTCTGCATAACTAGCAGTGAACAATTGAAAAATTAAATTTTTAAAAGTACCATTTACAATAGCACAAATAAAATACGTTGGTATGTATCTAGCAAAATATATGCAGGATCTATATACTGAAAAATAAAAAAGTTGCTTAGATCAACAAAGACCTAAATACATGGAGTGATATATTATGCGTTATGGACTGAATATCTGATTTCCCCCCAAAGCTCATATGTTAACGTCCTAACCCCACCATGTGATGATATTAGGAGGTGGGACCTTTGGCAGATGATTAGGTCATGAGCATGGAGCCCTCATGAATGGAATTAGTGCCCTTATCAGAAGAGACCAGAGAGCTGCTTGCTTGCTTTCTGCCATGTGAGGGAACAGCAAGAAGTTTCAGTCAACAACCTTTAAGAGGGCTCCCTGCAAAACCCCACCATGCTGGTTCCCTGATCTCAAGCTTTTCGCCTCCAGAGCAGTGAGAAATGAATTTCTGTTATTCATAAGCCACCCAGTCTGTGGTACTTTATTAGAGCAGCCTGAACAGACTAAAACCACATTTATAGATTGGCAGACTCAGTGTTGCTACAATGTCAGTTCTCCCCCAAACTGAGCTGCAGAATGGTGTGTTAATATACGTGGGGTAGAGTATACTGCATATACGTCTGCTGGGGAAGGCTGGATACGGTTCAGTGTTCTGTAGCAAGAATAGTGACCAGTGATCATTTATTTGATTTCCATGACGAGTCAAAGATTTTTTTTATTTAGGAAGAAGCCAGATCCGTACGGATGAAGTGATAATAGTATCTGGGAGGATTTGCTTTGAAATAATCTGGCAGAGATGGGAAGGAGGAGGGGAATAAAGATGAAACAATCAAAATCCCACCAAGATATTTTTCTAGCATTGACAAGCTGATCCCAAAATTTACATGAAAAAGCAAGAGAACTAGAATAGTGAAAACAATTTTGACAAAGAACAAAATTGGAGGACTCATATTACCTGATTTCAAGACTTACTGTAAAGCTACAATAATGAAGCCAAGTGCAGTACTGATGAAGGGATGGATGTGTACAGGTAGAACAGAGGCTAAAAATAGACCCATACAGACAAATATGGTCAATTGGTCTTTGACAAAGATGGAGCAGTGATTCAATGGAGAGAGGGTTGTCTTTTCAACAAATGGTGCTAGAACAAATCGAACATTCCTATGGAAAAAAAAAAAAAGAACTTTGACCTATACATCACAGATGATACAAAAATTAACTTAAAATATATCCTAGGCGTAAATGTAACACTATGAAACCTTACAAAGAAAACAGAAAATGTTTATGACCTAGAATTACATAGAGTTCTGAGATGGGACACCTCAGTCCCTAATTTGGACTTCATTAAAATTTAAAAATTTTTCTCTGTGAAAGACCCTGTTAAGAAAATGAAAAAAGAAGTCACAGCCTGGGAGGCAATATTTGTAAATCACCCATGATAAGGGACTTGTATTTAGAACTCTCAAAATTCAACAGTAGGAAAACAAACAACCCGAATAAAAAATAGGCAAAGATTTTAAAAGATGCTTTACCTCAGAAGATATACAGATGGCAAATCAGCTCATGAAAAAGTGCTCAACATTAGTTAATGCAAGTTAAAACTACAATGATATATTACTGTACACCTGTTAGAATGGCAGAACAGAAACAACACTGCACCCGACAATAGCAGGTGCTGGGAGGATGCAGGGCAATTGAGTCCTCATATTGCTGTTGGGAATGCATAATGGTACAGCCACTTTCGAAAATATTTCAGCAGTTTCTTGTAAAATTAAATATACCCTTAGTCCATGACCCAGCAGTCCTGCTCCTAGGTATTTACCTAAGAGAAATGAAAACTTATGTTTACACAGAAACCTTTTTTATTTTTTTTAAAGATTTTATTTATTTATTTGACAGAGAGATATAGTGAGAGGGAACACAAGCAAGGGGAGTGGGAGAGCAAGAAGGCAGGCTTCCCGCCGAAGCAGGGAGCCCGATGTGGGGCTCGATCCCGGGACCCCGGAATCATGACCTGAGCTGAAGGCAGATGCTTAACAACTGAGCCACCCAGGCACTCCTCTACACAGAAACCTTTAACAAGGGGCACCTGGGTGGCTCAGTTGGTTAAGCCTCCTAGTCTTGATTTCGGCTCAGGTCATGATCTCAGGGTGGTGAGAACAAGCCCCAGTGTCTGGCTCGGCACTCATTGTGGAGTCTACTTGAGATTATCTCTTTCCCTCTCCCTCTCCCTTTTCCGGACCTCTCCCCATCCCCCTACTCACTGACTCTCTCTCTCTCAAAAAAAAAAAAGGAAACCTGTAACAATTTTATTCATAGTTGCCAAAAACTGAAACGAATCCAAATGTCCTTCGATTTGCTCCATGTTTAAATAAAGTGGTCTATCCCTACAATGGAATTGTACTCAACAGTAATAAGGAACAAATTACTGATGGACGTAACACTATGGATGAGTCTCTAATGCATTGTGCTGAGTGAAAGAACCCAGAATCAAAAGAACATACTGTATGAATCCATCTATATGACATTCTGGAAAAGGTACAACTATAGGAACAGAGAAGCTATCAGTGATTTCTAGGGATTAAAGACAAGATGGATTTGGCTACAAAAGGACAGCATGAAGGGTAGTGGTATAGTTCTGTATCTTGAGGTGATTATGTAGGTCTATCTGTACCAAAAAAAGCAAGTTTTACTATGTAATTTTTTTTTCTAGAGAGGGAAGAGGAAAGAGGGAGAGGGAGAGAAAGAATCCCCAGCAGGCTCCTCACCCAGCACATTGCCCAACATGGGGCTCAAACTCACGACCCTGACATCATGACCCAAGCCAAAATCAAGAGTGGGACGCTTAACCAACTGAGCCACCCAGGCACTCCAGTTTACTATGTAATTTCTAAAATAACTTTAAAAAATGATATACCATATTTGAAAACCATCAAATGGGTTTTTTAGAAATAAGTATAACTGTTACAATTAGAAATTCAGTGGATGAGTTTAACAGCAGATTCTATCGGCTCAAGATAGATCAATTATGAGAAAGTATACAGAATGTAGCATCAAATGGTAAAATGATGAGAGGTACAGAAGAGAAGAGGCATAGAGATAAGTGGAAGGGTAGAACATACGCATAAGCACAGTCTCAAGAGAGGAGAGAGTAGCAGTTACTTTTCTGGAACAGATTTAACGAAAGATGACCCGATCCACAGATATAAGAAATCAAGTGAACCCCAAGAAGGATAAATAAAAGGAAATCCATATACACTGAAAATATAGAAAATCAAAGACAAAATGAAAAATCAGTCTGAGAAAAAAAGATGATCTTCAAAGGAGCATAAGCTGACGACTGACTTCTGGACTACACAGCAGAAACCACAAAACAGGAAATAGCTTTTTCAGTATTATTGAAAGAATAACTTAGAAAAAATAACTGCCAACCTAGAAAGTTATACCTAGGAAAAATATATTGTAGGAATGAAGGAGGTGTATAAAGGCATTTTCAGACAAACAGAAACTGAATTTGTCATCGGCAGACCCTCCCAAAGCAGATTCTAAAGGAAAATTGCCCTAGATGGAAGGTCTGGGACACAAGAAGGAATGACAAGCAGGGAAAGTGAGAAACAAGCAGATACATCTAAATGAACACGGAAGAATATCTTTTGGGTCTTTCAAAGAATGACAACAATAGGGCATTTAAATAGGATTATAGTATTCTAAGTTCCTTGTTTTGTCCTATAATAGAATGCATAGTATAATTTCTAGGGTAATTACTGAAAAAACAGATTAAAGGCATAGTTTACAAACTCGAGGTGGGAAGAATGGAATAACTTTTAAAAGTCAGCTAATCCAAAAGACAACAAGAAAAAGAGGTTAAAGAAAAGTATATAAGATGCAGACTTTTTTATTAACGTTGCAGTAATTACAGTAAGTTTAAGTAGACTAATTACATTAATTTTTCCAGTTAGAAGTTAAAGATCATCAGATTAGATTTCTAAAACTCTTAAGTCCTAGATAGAAGGATTCAGAAAAGTTAGAAGTGAAAGGATAGAAAAACACACATCTTGTAAACACTAGGAAAAAGGAATTTCAGTAGGTATATCAAAAGCAGTCAAAATAAAATTTAAGGCAAAAAGCATCACTAAAGATAAAGAGTGCCCTTTCACAAAAGGTTCAATTCCCCAGCAAGATAATAATTGTACCTTTCTCTGCACCATTGTAATGTTAAAATTTGTAGAGGAAAAATTGACAATTAAATAAAAATAAATAAAATCTGCAGTCAGAGTGGATTATTTTTATTGTCAAGCACACTGGGGACATTTACAAATTTATGGTAAGCTGTAAAGCAAATCTCAACACATTTGAATGGTTTCAAATCACCCAGATACTCTCTGACCACAGTGCACTTAAGCTGGAAATCAGTAACAGAAAGATACTAAGAAAATCTCCAAGTGCTTGGAAATTAAGATCTACTTATCTAAATAACCTTTAGGTCTAAGAAGGTATTATAATGGAAATTAGAAAATATTTCAACCAAACAACAATAAAAGTATATCAAAACATGTGGATGCAGTTAAAAGAGATTTAGGGGGAAATGTATTGCCTTAAATGTGTGTACTATAAAATCAAACAAAAAGCCTAAAAATTAATTAGCCAAGTATTCATCTCGAGAAGTTTAAAAAGATAGCACAGTAAATCTGAAGTAGGAGGAAGGAAAGGATAACGATTAGAACAGAAATTAATACAATGAAAAAAAGATAAATCACATTCAACAAAGAGAATTAAAAAAGCCAACTTTTTTTATTTTTTATTTTTATTTTTTTTTTAATTTTTTTTTTTAAAGATTTTATTTATTTGAGAGAGAGAGAATGAGAGACAGAGAGCATGAGAGAGAGGAGGGTCAGAGGGAGAAGCAGACTCCCTGCCAAGCAGGGAGCCCGATGCGGGACTCGATCCTGGGACTCCAGGATCATGACCTGAGCTGAAGGCAGTTGCTTAACCAACTGAGCCACCCAGGCGCCCAACTTTTTTTAAAGGCAAATAAAATTAATTGATCTCTGGTACAACTGATCAAGGGAAAATGAGGAGGCACAAATAATATCAGAGCTGAGGAAGGGGGCTTTATTACAGGGGGTGCGGATGCTAAAACAATACGAGGATATTCTTAATAACTGTATGCCAGTAAATTTGAAAATTTGGAAAAATAGGCAAATTCCTAGAAAAACATAACTTCATAAAACAGATTCGAGAAGGAAAAGATCCAAATAGTTCCTGTGACCATTAAATAAATTGAATTTAACAGCCTAGCAGGTGAACAGATCTAACAAGGACAGGCCCCAGTGGCTGGCTCGTTGGCTGGCTGGCTGACCAGTTGCAGTTCAGAGAGGAGTGTTCAGCGGTTACCCTCGGGGTCTTCGTAGCCACTCTTGTTCATTAACACAGAAACAGCATCTCTGACCACAGAGGGCGGTGAGGCTGCATGTGTGTTCAGACCTTCAGGGATGCAAACTTGTGTGTCACCTAGGCAAAGGCCAGATGGTATCCTGGCAAATGCAGAAAATTCTTAAGAGTCTTTCCAAATAATAAACTCTTATTGAGAACCATCAGTTAGCAACATAAACATTTTGTGATTGTTAAGGTAAGGAAACTTCCACTAGAAGCTAAGATAACTGAGTTATAGGACTGATTTCCCCTTATGCAGGGATCTGCCCCACCTAAGGTAATATAAGGACCCCCAGCTAGAGTAATCTAAAGTAATTCTCCACATTAAGGCAAGATCATGTAAACTTCCCAAGGGGACATTCATATAAATATAAAGATACTGTGTTTTTTTAAAAAAGGAAGTCAGCTTGGGGCACCTGGGTGGCTCAGTCGGTTAAACGTCTGCCTTCAACTCAGGTCATGATCCCAGGGTCCTGGGATCAAGCCCCGCATCGGGCTCCCTGCTCCGCGCAGAGTCTGCTTCTCCCTTTCCCTCTATCCTTCTCCCCTGCTCGTGCTCACTCGTTCGCTCTCTCTCTCTCGTTCTGCTGTCTCTCTCAGGTAACATTTTTTTTTTTAAAAAAAAAAAAGCCCACAAAATTGTTTACTTATAAAACTAATAAATTGTTTTAACAAATGTTCAGGATATGTTAGACAGTATCCTGATGATCTCTGCTGTTACATCCTTCTGTTGTTAGTTCTCATAAATATTCAGAAGAAAAGGAACGAAGTTCTCTGAGCTGCTCATGTGACGTCACAGGATCCTGAGCATGATAGAATTTGTGGGTGAGAATAAAGGAAGCATCAGAGAAGAGATCACAAAATGTTTCAAAGTGTCATAAATTCTCACAATCCAGGAAGCATGGCGGGGGGTGGGGGATCAGTGCTGCCACCACCATTTGACGTTTTCTTTTCCACCAAAAGTTGTTAGCTCCTCCTGGCGTCTAGCATGCCAGCGAGCACCATGAGCTTGGGTCTCCTCTGATTGTCCTTGGTGCACACATTCATGAGAAATGAAGCAGTTGAGGATTATTCGGAAAAATAATTTGAGTTACACATGGCCTTTACCTCACCAGGACTTTTTGCTATCCGCTATGTATATTTTAGATATTAAAACTTGCTCTCGTTCGTACAATGGACTATTACTCAGCAATTAAAAAAAGAAGCATGCAGGGGCGCCTGGGGGGCTCAGTTGGTGAAGCATCCGAGTCTTGATTTCCACTCAGGTCATGATCACGGGGTTGTGGGATCAATTTTTTCAGATGTGCCAAAACGGTCTTCTGTGTACTTCACATACTTCTGTGTGGAAAAGGGACTTGCAGGAGCAAATAATGGATGCATGGTGCACACCTCACACGTGCTCGGCAAGTGCTCACATGCGTTCTTTCTGCATAGGAAAGAAAAAGTCCAAGTTCAAGACATTTAAGAAGTTCTTCGGGAAAAAGAAGAGAAAGGAATCGCCGTCTGCCACAGGAAATAGCACTTGGAAACAGAGTCAGGCGAAGAGTGAAGTGATTGCCATCGAGTCGGGGCCAGTGGGCTATGACTCAGAAGATGAGCTCGAGTAAGTTGCCCCGCCCATCCTTCAGGCTCCTATGCCCCAGTAAGCAGGTGGGGGCACAGGAGGACCCAAATACTCTGTCTCATTGTCCTGGTAACTGGCTGGATTTCTGAGCCTCTTTCCCTCCTAGGGAATTCCACTGGAGGTTCCTCCAAAGAAGTTGTATTTTCTGTCTTTTCATACATAGGGATGGAGAAAGTTGTGGGAAAACATTATCAGGTACCTGCTACGTGCCAAGTGCTGTGTTTATTAAAAGTCTACAATCACTGTGGGGGAGGAGGTCAGAGCTACCGTCTTATAAATGAGCAAACCAAGCTTTAGAGAAATTTTGGAGAACTTGTCCATTGCCCTGCAACTGAAAGCTGCAAGGTTAGGATACAAGCCATGATTTTATTTGACTGAGCACTCTTTTGAGGACGTAGGTATTATACCAGGAAAATGCATCTCTCTAAGCCTAAACTTTGAGTTATCTAATAAGAAGATTTTCCATTAGAAGGAGAGAGGGGTGGGGGAAGTCTTCTTGCTGTTAAATCTTGGAAAAATCATCCAAAGATCTTGTTGGCTACAACAGAACCAATAGGTATGAAAACTTGGGGAAATCTAGTGTGAAGTAATCCTTATTTCTATAACTTGTACTTCACCAAAATATAGTTACATTATGCATGCTTCAGTGATTCCAGAAGTTACATCTGTGAATAAAAGGAGAAAAAAAACCCAGATTTGTTGCCATGCAACAAACATAGTTTGTTTTAGTTTGGGAATAAAATTCCACAGAAGATATAATGACCCTTGGGACTGGGGAATAGACCTCGCTGGGATGGGGTCACAAGCTTCAGCATCCCAGTGATGCTGTCCCGTCCCCTCCTTCCTCCCCAGGCTCCTCGCCTGTTTTTAGAGGAGTAGAAATTACAGTGACCACTTGGTGGCACCAAATGACTGAAGCGGAAAGATTCAGGTTTTTTCTTTCAGGGTTTTTGTTTTTGTTTTTCTTTCCTGGTGCTGGCAGGGAGCAGGAAGGACCCACATTATACTTCATGAAGAGCTCGGAGGAGGTGCATGCGTTTTTTGAGGCAGTGTGCTCCAAATTCTGGGGGAACAAGACATTATCGTGATAATATTGCTAATTATTCGATGTCTTCACTGGACCAGCCCCAGGGAAGTTATAACACTCACTCCCACCCACACCCTATCTCTGACCAGAACATACAGTGGCCCTTCCAACCAGAGAACAGGATCACAGCAGAGGGGGGAGCGGGGTGTGTGTGTCTGTATGTGTGTGAGAGATGACCGGTCCACTTGTGTTTCCTCTTTGTCCCTGGAGCCCATCGACAGTGGGGACAGTTTCCTTTTTATCTTTATGTTCTCAGCACCTGGCAGGGGCCAGGTCCTCAATTACTGGTAAAAGTTTGCTGAAGGGGTGCCTGGGTAGCTCAGCCGGTTAAGTGGCTGCCTTCGGCTCAGGTCATGATCTCGAGGTCGGGCTCCCTGCTCAGTGGAGAGTCTGCTTCTCTCTCTCCCTCTGCTCCTACCCCTGCTGTGCTCGCTCGCTCTCTCAAATAAATAATAAATAAAATCTTAAAAAAAAAAATCTTTGCTGGAACGATGCTGGGCTAGGAAACTTAAGGGTGGGGTCTGATGAGGCCCAGGAAGTGCATTGCTTTTAGAGAGCAGCACAGAGGATGAGACAAGATCTTTTCCTCCCCCAACTTTATTGGAAGAAAATTGATATATAACATTGTGGAAGTTTAAGACATGTAACATGTTGATTTAATACACATATATATTAAAAATTGATTACTACCCTAGAGCTAACACCTGCATCATGTCACCTAATTACTATTTATTTTTTAAGGTGAGAATATTTAAGATCTAGTCTCTTAATTTCCAAGTATGTAATACAAGAGTATTAGCTATAAGACTGTGCCATAAACTGTGCTGTCGATCTCCTTAACTTCTTCATCTTATGACTGGACTTTGTACCATTTCCCCCACCCTGCAGCCCCTAGTAACCACCATCTACTCTGTTCTGGGAGTTTGACTTTCTTAGATTCTGCATATAAGTGAGATCATATAGTTTTTATCTTTCTCTTTCTTGTTTGTTTCACTTAGTGTGACACCCTTGGGGCTCATCCATGTTGTCACAAACCACAGGATATCCCCCTTTCTCATGACTTAGTAATATCCTACGTACATACACACACACCCACACACACACACACATTCATACTACATCTTCTGTATCCATTCATCTGTTGATAGACATTTGGATTATTTCCATATTTTGGCTATTGTGAATAATGCTGCAGTGAATATAGGAAGGCAGATACCTCTTCAAGATCCTATTTTCATTTCCTTTGGATAAACACCCAGAAGTAGAATTGCTGGATCCTGTGATAGTTCTATTTTTAATTTTTCGAGGAGCCTCCATGCTGTTCTTTTCAGTGACTGCACCAACTTACATTCCCACCAACGGTGCAGAAATTTTCTCTTCTCCACATTCTCCCCAACACTTATCTCTTATCACTTTGATGATAGCCATTCTAACAGGTGTGAGATTTGCATTTCCCTGTGTCTGTTAGCCATTTGTATGTCTTCTTTGGAAAAATGTCTATTTAATTCCTCTGCACATTTTTGAATCGGATTTTTTTTTCTTGCTATTGATTTATATGAGTCCTTTATATATTTTGGATATTAACCCCTTATCAGATATATGATTTGCAAATATTTTCTCCCATTCTTTAGGTTTTCTTTTCATTTTGTTGATGGTTTCCTTTGCTGTGCAGAAGCTTTTAAATTTGATATAGTCTCACTTTTTATTTTTGCTTTTGATGCCTTTGCTTTCAAGAAATTATTGCCAAGACCAGTGTCACGGTTTCTTACTACATATGTTTTCTTCTAGGAGTTTTATGGTTTTGGGTCTTATGTGCAAGTCTTTAGTCCATTTTCATTTTTTTTTATGGTGTAAGATAGGGTTCAGTGTCATTCTTTTGCTCATGGCTATCCAGTTTTTCCAGTGCCATTTATTGAAGAGACTGTCCTTTCCTCATTGTATATTTTTGGCTTCTTCGTTATAAATTAACTGACTATATGAGGGACAAAATCTTAGAGGCACTTTTTAGTGCCTTTGAGAGTCTGTGTGCCTTCTAGATTCTGCAGCGACTTCTCATCCATCACGATGGGCAAAAGAGTTCCATTTGCCAAGGTACATTAATGCTGGCAAACTACATGGGACCCTGGGGGTTTAAAAGGCTGACACCCATTTATTGTGTCTGTGTTGTTATGCTTTTTAAGTCTCTTAATCTATAATGATTTTCCTTCCCCCTCCCCACCCACCCTACTTTGTTTCATGTCATTGATCTGATGGAAAAAACAGGGTTATTGTCTCTGCCAAATATCCCACATTCTGGATTTGCTTTCTCTTGGTATGACTGAACTCATTTTTATAGTCTCTGAATCTCTTGTAAAGTGTTAGATGGATCTGGATATTTAATTAGATTTAGGTTCAGATGGTACTGGGTACTTACTCTCACATCACCTCATGAGGCACATGCCATCTGGTTGTCCCACTTCTCATGACACTAAGACTGAGCAGTGGGTTCAGGGGGTCTCTCTCAGTGTGATACCTCCACAGACCTTCGCCTAATGATTTCAACACCTGCTGATGATCATTGCCTAGATCCATTATTTTATTGCAAAATGGTGGTTTTTCTAATTGTATCACTCATTCTGCATGTGTTAGCTGGAATTCTTACATGAACCTTTCCTTCCTCAATTCCTTACTTTCTCTAATATGCGAGATGTCCAGGAAAGGCAGAATAATGCCTGGTTCTCCTTTTACCAATCAACCTTCAGAGTAACAATCTGGTACCCTAGCTGGTACCCTAACTTCCAATACTGACCAATGAGTTTTTCTTTTCTTTTTTTTTTTTTTTTTAGTATATATCATTGTGAATGCATGGATTTTTATATATTTGATTTGCTTTAGCCCATGACAGTCTTTATTCATTTTTATGCTCACAGTGCCTCATCTTACACTATTGGGAGTCACTTCAGATTAGCTCCCGAGTTCTTTAGACATGACCCCATTTGTCTTTGAAATCTTCCTTGCTTTCTTGTACAATGGGATTTCTATCCCAGCTTTATTTTGTACATTTCCTGTTCTAGACCTACGATCAGCCACCTCTTCACATGGGCCCGGTTCCTTTTATTTTTATTTTTTTAAGATTTTATTTATTTATTGAATGAGAGAGAGAAAGCACATGAGAGGGGGGAGGGTCAGAAGGAGAAGCAGGCTCCCCACTGAGCAGGGAGCCCGATGCGGGACTCGATCCAGGGACTCCAGGATCATGACCTGAGCCGAAGGCAGTGGCTTAACCAACTGAGCCACCCAGGCGCCCCCCGGTTCCTTTTAGTATGAAGTGGTTTTCAGAGACCACAGTCTGGCTGCTAAGGGTGATGATTGCTAGCTGGCTGTCATTGCTTCTAGACTTCTTCAGTAGATTAGGGACTAAAAAATACATTCTATTTTTTAAGAGAAAAGTAACTCACTGATATTTCCAGTTCAAACTTAAGACAAAATTTTTACTTTATTTGAATTCACTGTTCTCTTATGCTAGGAATCTTAATTCCTAGTGATATGAACAAAATTACTCATTTTCTTCTTCATATAATATACTTATAATCTCATTACCCTGATCTCCCACATAGAGGTTATGTTCTATAAAGATTGTTGTGTACTATTTTTAAAAATCAGTACTGCTACCAATAAGACTACTGAGTGTAATTTCATATCTTTGATTGGTTTTTTTGTTCTTGGAATTTATCCTATTATGAATGTAGAGCCAGAACTCATTTTGGGGGCGCCTGGGTGGCTCAGTCAGTTAAACATCCAACTCTTTATATCAGCTCAGGTCATGATCTCGGGTTGTGAGATCAAGCCCCTTGTTGGGCTCCATGCTGGGTGTGGAGCTTGCTTAAGATTGTCTCCCTCTCCCCCTCTTCCCCTCTTTCCCCTCTCTCTCTCTCTCTCAAAAAAAAAAAAATCACTTAGATGTTGGGTTAAAATCACTTGAAGTCATTCTTTTCTCTGTGCAGTTATGCCAACAACACAATATAAAATTAGGCTCGTTTGTTTCTGTTTGTTTTCTAGTTTTAGAGATTCTCTTATTTCCCTTTTTGTTTGACTTTGTCTTTTAACTATGTAAAATATTTACATAGTTTCAAAGACAAAATTGTGAATGTGTAAGTAAATGCCTTGGCGCCCTGTCTCCCAATCTCATTTTGTCCTTCTCCCCAACGGAAACTATTTTTATTCATTTGTTGCTTATCCTTCTATTTTTATGTTTTAAACTGTAAGCAAACAACATACCTCTTCACATATGTTCACCTATATTCATACCCCCCTTCCGCACATAGCGCTAATACGCCATAAGCATTGTTCTGCACTCTGCTTCATTTTCCACTCGGTGCAGTCTTGTGCTCCCTTACCCACATGGTCACCTGCAGAGTCTCCATTAGATGATGTTCCGTGGTTTATGCAGGTACCTACTGAGGGCCATTTGGGTTGTTGGTGGTCTTTTCCTTCTGTAAACGTAGTGAATGTCCCTGAGCATATGACCTTCTGTGTTTTTGCCAGTGTATCTTTGCAGAGGCCTTTTCATGCTGTCTCAACTCCTACTTAACACCTAGAGTGGAGGCGTTGGGGCAGTGGTTATGGTTTTCAAAGGGAGTGGCCATGGGCTGCCCACTGTAGGAGGGAGAGACAGGTGTGCGTGTGATCTTTGTAACAGGAGCTGCCGTTGACAGGGAGGGCCTGCTGGGTTCTTTCACTTGGCTTCATGCCCTCCCAGAAGAGTGAGGACACATTCTTTTGGGAGCCTGTGGATTCCCCACTTGCAGACTCACTACTGTGAGCTAGGAGGAAGTTGCAAACATTATTAACCAACACAACATGATCTGCAGTGGAGCGGGACCACCCGTAAGAGTTCCTAATGCCTCGCAGAGGACAGGATGCCTGGGGCGGCGTGCGGGTGGGGGAGTGTAGAGCACAGATGCACAGTGCCTGTGGGAACAGGCTTTCCTTCCTTCATCATCGGGTTTCCATCATCTCCTTCCACCTATTGTTCAGGCAGCCACTGCTGCTAGGAAAATCTGACAACTTAACTCCCACATCCTCTTAGGACATTTTGTGAATGTCCTGTGGGTTCGGTTCCTAACTGGAGTCTCGAGCTCAGGGCTGGGGCAGCGGCCGGGATGGGGATGACAGAAGGACCCACCATCTGTACTCCAGGGCCTAGGCACATAGGCTGGATTACACAGCTCATTCATAGTAGGTGATGAAAACAGGGCACGGCTTCACAGATTTGCAGTTCTCATTTCAAACCCACCCTCTGGATGCGTGTTTTGGACCACCTTGCAAGGATGCCTCCGTCAGGCAGGCCCTCAGCCTGCTATGCAGACACGACCTCTAGCCCACCGAGGAACAGCATGTTTGCCCACAAGGAATGATTTCACCTTCCTCAGGCATCCACCATAGTCTTTGCACAACCCCCCCCCACCAGCCCTTCCTCTCTGCAGGCCTCCTGTCTTGGACATCACACCTCCCTCAAACCCTGATTTTCCCATTAATAAAAAGAATTCACACAACCTTCAGAGCCATCAGGAAAATGCCTACCTCTACAGTGCTCCTAAGCGTTGACTGTGGTATTTGACAGGGTGGAGATAAACCAGAGTCAAAAGCCATCAAAAAATAAATGCAGCCGGGGTGCCTGGGTGGCTCAGTCGTTAAGCACCTGCCTTGGGCTCAGGTCATGGTCCCAGGGTCTTGGGATCGAGCCCCGCATCGGGATCCCTGCTCGGCAGGAAGCCTGCTTTTCCCTCTCCCACTCCCCCTGCTTGTGTTCCTGCTCTCGCTATGTCTCTCTCTGTCAAATAAATAAATAAATAAAATCTTTAATAATAAATAAATAAATAAATAAATAAATGCAGCCGGGGCGCCTGGGTGGCCCAGTCGTTGAGCGTCTGCCTTCGGCTCAGGTCATGATCCCAGGGTCCTGGGATCGAGCCCCACATAGGGCTCCCTGCTCGGAGGGAGGCCTGCTTCTCCCTCTCCCACTCCCCCTGCTTGTGTTCCTGCTCTCGCAATGTCTCTCTCTGTCAAATAAATAAATTAAAAAAATCTTTAAAAAAAAAATGCAGCCGAAGGCGTATTGTGGCTGCGCTGTTAGGCCCCAGCCCTCTTGTTCATGCTGAGCCTCCTGCGTGAGACGTGGAGGAGCGTGGCGTTTCATGGTGCCTCTTTTATCCTAGGGAGTCGAGGGCCGCGCTGGGCAGCCGGGCCCTGTCACACGACAGTATTTTCATTCCTGAGTCGGGACAGGACCCTCCTCGGCCTGTGCGGGTGTTTTCCCAAGAAAATGTGTGTGACCGGATTAAAGCCCTGCAGGTAAACTTCTCCTGGGCAGTGACACTGGGTATATACGTCAAATACGAGCTGAGAAGTTTTCGAATTATTTCTGCTTGGTTTATTTGACATATCTTGAAGTGTAATTGCATGCAGGACACACCAAATTACTTACAACTGGATCTTGACTCGTCCTAAGTTGTAACTGCTCATTTTCAGGATGAGAGCAGGAGAGCTGGGGGCAGACAACTCTTTTCAGTTCAGTCTACTCACTGCCCCAGGCAGGGGCGTTGAAAATAGCCCCTGAATGAACCGGAGCAGGAAGATTTGTTGATAAAAAGTTGCTGATGAAAACAAGAGCAAATGTTCTTTATTATAATCTAGCTGAAAATACAGTGTAATGTGAAAATGGGGCCGCCACCGCCTCCGGGAGGCCTTCCTGCCAAGCGGGGAGATGACACTGGCATGAGTTCTGAGGACGACGGTCTGCCCAGGAGCCCCCCAGAGATGTCCCTGCTGCCTGACATTGGTCCCGGCACAACCATAAAGGCAAGTGAGGCCTGCGCCACCTCTCGGCTTGGTGCGCGCCCACTTCGGGGGGGGTGGGGGGGGCGCTCTGGTGGCCCCCGTGTGTTCCTGTAAGAGTCCCACGGTCTGTGTGGCCAGGCGGTATTCCAGACCAGGTCCGTGGAGCTCACGGTCAGTCCTTGGGCTGCATTTGTTTTCGTTCTTTGAGCAGAAATGTCCATCTTGTCAGGAGATAGGGTTTTGGTAGCCTTTTTTGTAATGGCTACAGATCTGATACAATCAACCCTCTCCCTGGTTTTTCCTGTCTGAGCAGATGACCAGACCGGGCATCCCATCTGAAAGAAGGGAAACACCTTTATGTCTGTTTTCTGTTGTCATGACGTTTGGCTGGAGGGAGAAGGGAGTGGTGAACATATGTGACTTAATCTGGACTCTCCGGTCTGAGTTTAGGGCCATGAGAACCTGTTGGTCTGGGGTAGAATGTGACATATGCTGCTGGTAAACAGGGCAACAGGGAAAGTTTGACCAGCAAGAGGGCCATCTGTGACCTCAGCAGGGCAGGGGAGCCGATCGTGGATAACACCCTCCCCCATTAGGAAACAGGAGGAAGCACTGAGCCTCGTGGAAGTAGCCCTGCTCCTGATGCCGCCATTTTAAGCCAGTACGCTGTACTTGTACGTAAACGATCATTTTCCCTTTAGACCAGCCCTGCTGAGGGGTGGATAGAATTGGAGTTATATGTGTAATGCTGACACTTGAAAAACAAAGGCCAGAGTCCATGTTTTATAGCCACTCCCCTGCCCTGTGCGTTCTTGGAGCTATGGCTCCGTGCCCTAGTGGACGATTGTTCACTGAGAATCTCGGGATTCATTGTGAACCACCATCTTGCAAATTCTGAGCTGCTCTGTAATACATTTAGCAGTCACTTCAACTTGGACATCCAGAAGCCCCCCGGCAAAGGCAGGGGAAAGAATACTCACCTAACTTGGGTGCGGTTGTGGGTTCCCAGAGCATCACCGGTAAAAGCCAGAGGGAAGGCTGTGGTGGAGCTGAATGTAAGTGAGCCCCAGGGTTAGGGTTTGCCCAGAGCTGGCTAGAGAATTATTCTCTCCAGAATTCTGCTCTAAGGTAAACCTGTCCCTGCTTGTTCCATGAGCAGGGTCTAAAGACAGTGAGCTACCCACACCTGCTCTCCCAGGTTGAAGAGAAGGAGGAGAAGACAGGAGGATGATTTGGGCCATTTCCTGGATTTCAAGCCAACCCTTAAAATACCAGAGGGGAAGGCTGGCGGGCTATGGCTAACTCCAGTGTCACATGACAGACCCCTCTTGTACTCTGAGACGCGGAGCTTCAGCGTCCCCAGCCTCAGGACCAGATGGGACTTTGTATGTTTCAGGGCCACATGCTGGGGAGATGACTCTCACGAGCCATAGTTGACTGGCTTGCCCTCACTCTATCCCACAGTTCTCTGGCTCTCTCTGCCTTTAGCTGGGGCAGTACAGGAGAACAGGTGGTTTCTAATTCCATTCATTAAGGCATGAGCCCACCTCTGAACCTGCAAAGCACCACAATGCACAGATTCCATAGTTAGCTGTATGGGAGCCACTCACACCCAGCGGGGCTGGCTCTTCCTTCTCAGCACCCTTGGTTATGTTACTGAAAAAACAAGGTTCTGAGATTTTATTAACTAGGTAATTCTATTAATTGGGTAATAGGAAACTAAAATTGGAGCCTTTAAGACTTAAAAAATATGTATAATCTTTATTACCATGGTTTTGAAGACACAGTGATCATATTTTATGCCCTGAAAGTTTCTTGGGCACAGTGGACTGACTGGTTGAGAGGAGGAAACAATGCACCCTTTAAAATGTCTTTATATAACACATGATATTTGATATAATGGTACCTTCAATCCCAAAAGGATGGGATTGTGGGCTCTTTCATTTTTTTCCTGTTGTGACTCCCGGAAGCAGGCCCACATGCTTGATAGAGAAACTTAATGAAGATTATTGTGATAAAAGGTTTCCAGTAACAAGTATCTCATGATGCTGCCAAGGTGATATTTCCTAATGGAATGAGTTTTTTAGGAAATGCACGAAATTATTTTTAAAATCTCATTACCACGTGAGGTGACAAAGAAACTTTATTTGGTGGTTTCTAAGGTAAAATGACATCCAACTAGCCATCTGCTAAGTGTCCTGCCATTAAGTAGGAAGCACTGGGTAGAGGGTGGCAAGCTGGGAAGTTGTCCTGGGTGATGAGGAAAGGTAACACACGGAGAGAGACAACATGGGCTCTGGCA
Source organism: Neomonachus schauinslandi (assembly GCF_002201575.2). Lineage (NCBI taxonomy): Eukaryota > Metazoa > Chordata > Mammalia > Carnivora > Phocidae > Neomonachus > Neomonachus schauinslandi. The sequence goes on along the minus strand of NC_058412.1, from coordinate 77,411,397 downwards.
GAAACGGACCCACTGCCGTGCAACCAGGCGGTGGGCAGGTTCTGTCATCTGTAGAATCCGTGTCCTCAGAGGGTTTTGGAGAGGATTATGTGAAATCAGGTAGGTCAGTGCCTCCCCTTCCCTCAACAGGAAAGGCCAGCTGGGGTGCAAAGCCAGGAGGCTCCTCCTTCCCAGAAAGGCCCATGTCTGCGGGCTGTTCCCACGTGCACCGGCCTCAGCCCACTCCTGGGTGGCTGAGCCCCTCTCTTTGAAGACAAACACTGTAAACCAGCTGTCACCCAGGGTCACCCCTGAAAAAGCCCGTGAACCCCAGGCCATTTTCCCATTTGAGTCCCATTCCTCCAATGAAGGGCCAGCCACCTGCTAGACTTTTTAAATCATTCATTTCCGGAGTTATCCAGAAGCATGGATTTCAGGACCAACGGGTGACTGGGAGCAAGCAGGGCAAATGGGGATGCTTCCAGCCCACAGATAAAAACACAGGTCAGCTTTCCTGTCCCGTCCTACCTTACCTCACATAGTTGCTTCACTGATCAAAGACAGGCTGCGTCATTCTCCTCAGTCATGAAGGTGTTGGTCTTTTTAGGCCCTAAGAACTCTCGGAACGACCACAAAGACGGAGAAGTGAGAGTCTGGCGCCCTAGCAGGAAGACCAGCCGTGACAGCCAGTGCAGGGGTTTTGCAGGGACGGAGGTCATTGTGGTCAGAGTTTCTGAGAAGTTAAGCTCCCTGCCAGCTCGCACCACCCCCCCAGGGGCCGGGGTGGGCCTGAGCCCAGGACCAGCTGCTCAGGCAGTGCAAACGCCAGGTGGGCTGAGTGGAGGGGAGGCAGGGAAGGTTTGTCCTTTGGGTTTATAGGGAGGTGACCAAAGCCCATGTCCTCACAGAAGACATAATCATTCTCACCTGGGAGTCACTGCATTTGCGAAAGCAGCTCATCTTGCCTGTTCTCTTAAGTCCCACGCAGTCAGAAAAACAAAACCCAAAATTTTACCCGATGTATATATACGTTGTTCCTCTAGACAAAGGTGAAAATGAAGGATTCTATATGATCTTTGGAATGTACCCATTCTAGTGGTGACCCTTAGGGAGGACAGCTGGGAGAGGTGTCACCTGTCCAGTCTTAGGTGATATACTGAGTCCTCAGCTACAACAGTGGAAGCCAAAGCCACAGGCACAGAGGAAGCCAGAAGTCCTGTCCTGTGGTTTATTTTTTAAATAATTTTTCTTGCTTTATTCCCATGAGAACCCAAGTAGCTGAAACAAGAGAACTGAAATAGATTATGTCCACTTATAACCCCTTTCCCCTCATTGTAGTAATCGTCTTCTCCCAGTAGGCAGGAGTAAACTTAATACTTGCAGGAGAGGGCGCCTGGGTGGCTCAGTTGGTTAAGCGACTGCCTTCGGCTCAGGTCATGATCCCGGAGTCCTGGGATCGAGTCCCACATCGGGCTCCCGGCTCGGCGGAGAGCCTGCTTCTCCCTCTGACCCTATCCCCTCTCATGCTGTTTCTCTCTCTCTCTCTCTCAAGTAAATAAATAAATAAAATATTTAAAAAAAAAAATACTTGCAGGAGAGAATATAAGGAACCTTTCTGTTAACAGGGAAAATACATTTCTCTGAGGAAGTTCCCTTGCAGGGGGAGTCCCTGCATCAGCTTGTCTCTCTAACAGTGACATCCTTCTGGTGCCCCCTAGTTAAGCAGAGGCTGCTGGAACCTGCTCTGTGTGGGGCTCCAGGGTTGTGGAAAAGAAACTGAGCAAGATGTACCCAGGTCCCTGGGAGTCTGCCCGCTGCCCATGGCTTGTTTGCTGCCTCCTTCCTGAGGAGACCATTTTCACAGGGGCTCACTAAGTCATTGTGAGGTGCCTAAAATTATGGTCTTAGGTTAAAATGTAAGCTTGACACCACCTCGCACCCCTCAGGACGGCTCCTATCAAAGAAATAGAAAATTACAAGTGTTGGCAAGGATGTGGAGAAATTAGAGCCCCTGTGCCCTGTTGGTGGGAATGCAAAACGGTGTAGCTGCTGTGGCAAACAGTATGGAGGTTCCTCAAAAAATTAAAAATAGAACCACTGTATGATCCAGCAATTCCACGTCTGGGTATATATCTGAAAGAACTGAAAGCCAGTTCTTGAAGAGGTATTTGTACACGTGTTCACAGCAGCATTATTCACAATAGATAAAATGTGGAAGCAACCCAAGTGTCCATGAATGGATAAACAAAATGTGGTATCTACATACGATGGAATATAGTTCAGCCTTATAAAGGGAGGAGGGTCTGACACAGGCTACAGCATGGATGAACATTATGCTAAATGAAATAAGCCAGACAAAAAAAGGCAAATACTGTGTGATTCCACTTAACGTGAGGTACCTAGAGTAGTCAGATTTATAGAGATAGAAAGTAGAATGGTGGGTGCCAGGGGCTGGGGGAGAGGCAATGGGGAGTTGTTGTTTAGTGGGTGCAGAGTTTCAGTTTTACAAGAGGAAAAGTTCTGCAGAGGTTTGCTCAACAATGGGAGTGTACTTAATGCCACTGAACCGTATGGCTAAAAGCGGTTATGATGGTAAATTTTGTTGTGTTTATACATACAAAATTTGGAAGACAAAAAGCATTGGGAGAAAAATATAAATGTAAACTTGACACTAATACTGAGCACCATGCTAGAATAGAAGTAGGGGGCAGGGTTGTAAACAAAGCCCAGCACCTCCCAGATTCTCTCTCTGCACCCCGCTCCCCATGTGGGTACCCCCTCCACCACTTCATGCCGATAAACGTCTTGGCGGTAGAACCCACTGAGACCTTACTCAGTGAAGGGGATGGCCAAGTTCAGTGGGCAGGCAACAGCATGTTACCGTCATCCTTCCAGGTGATTACCAAAATATCCTTCCTCCCTGGCAGCGCTTTTGCCCTTGACTGTCAGTGCCTCACTGCGGAGGTATAAGCTAGTAAAATGTTTGTAACGCCAGATTTCTCCAAGACGACACACGAAGATACAGAAACCTTCTAGAATGAACAAATGCAGCTGTAGAGATGGGCTGCTGGGTGGTGGGCTTGGCCCATCCTCTGCTCGCTCCAGCCTGTCAAATCACACCTCTGGGCCACCCTCTCGGCTTCCAGAGGCAGGAGCAAGCCTGCCCTTGGAGAGACCAGGTGGGTCTGCTTCATCAGAGAAAGAAGCCCTTGTCTGAAGTGGCTGTACCTGCTTGGGAGGGTGAAGGCGGAGCTGTCTCCCCGAGGCTGCCTGGGACGCAGGCTCTCTGCATGGCCTTGGAAATGAGTGACAAGTTTGCAGGGGTTGGCCCAACATTTAAAACTCCTTTCTAAGGAGGTACCCTAGAGTCCTCCCTGTTGAGAGTCAGATTTTAAATCCGTCCCCCCATGTAAAGCCCAGAGATGGCGTGGGAAGACTGAGCACAGTAAAAGAAGGGAGCTGGTATGTTGGCTGGACCCATTTCATACCGAGAAGTTAATGTTTGGTATGCTTGCTCCTTGTCCCATGAAGGTCTCTTTAGTTTCCTCATCCCGGCCACAGTCTCCGGACCAGCTCTTCTCCAGGCACACAAGCGACGCCAGCATCCCCCCCCGCACCTTGGACAGCAGCGTGGCACCCGTGGCTGATTTCGATTACCCTCCGGAATTGTCCTCCTGCCTGGACAACTCTGCAGCTAAGCACAAGCTCCTGGTTAAGCCCCGCAACCAGCGGTCCAGCAAAATGAGGCGGCTGTCTTCGGTAATTGGGCTTCTTCCTACATGCACAGGCAGGACAGGCAGGCCTGGTAGCCCACCCCCCCCCACTCCCTCCCACCCCGGCCTCTCTCCTCTCAGGGTCACGTGCCCCTTCTGAGAAACCCCCACGGTCAGTGGGACCATCTGCAGGAGCTGGAGTTGCTCCTCTTTTTCAATATACGTCAGATACGTCTCTTCCCTGCATAAACATGCCATCTGTTCATTGGTTCTGCAGCACCTCCCCCCGAAGCCGCTATGTGCTGTGCATCCCCTGCCTTCCCACGGCACTCAGTGTAAGGTCCGCACTCCAGGCCTGGAACACCAGGCCCTGCCTACCTCTCAGGCCTCCTCTTATTCTCTCTCTTTCTCTCTAAACACACTTTGGCCTCCAGAACTGTCTCTGGCCTCAGGCCTGATGCCTGCTGGATCCACTGCTCGAGACACCCTTCTCCTGGCTGGCTCTTTCTCAGTCTTTGGGTCTCAGCTCAGAGGTCCTCTCCCCAGAGAGGTTTACCTCACCATCCTATGGAAAACAGCCCCACCTTCCCACCAGCGCGTTCCTTTCCTTCATACAGGAGTGAGCTTTGTAAATGTGTGTGCTCACTTGTTTATTGCCAGTCTTTTTGTTTTTTGTTTTTAAAGATTTTATTTATTTGTCAGAGAGAGAGCACAAGCAGGGGGCGTGGCAGGCAAGGGGAGAAGCAGGCTCCCCATTAGCAGGGAGCCCGATGCGGGGCTCGATCCCAGGACCCTGGGATCATGACCTGAGCCAAACGCAGACGCTTAACCGACTGAGCCACCCAGGTGCTCCTATTGCCAGTCTTTTTGAGATCTCGTCCCAGCCCTGTGTCCAGCCCCTAGAGCAACGCTAGCCACACGGTTGGCATTCAGTGCACATTTGTTGAATGGATGAATGAATGAGGGAATGAACAGTGACAGATAAGCTGACACACTAGCTCAGACTCCTGCCTTGGGCGAGGACCTACTTAGTAGTGTGGGGATTGTGCCCCTCTGAGGACAGAACCCTCCCCCCCCCAATCTTTGGGCATGCTGCCTGTGTAGTGGTCAGCTCATAGTTCTAAGAGCCAAGAACTCATTCATGGAGTGCTTTGGCTGCATAGTACCAGGGGGTTAGAGGTCCACATAAGATTGTTCCCTTCTCTGCTGCCCAGTGGTGCCCACAAGGTCTCAGCGCTGGAGGAGCTGAGAGAGCAGGGTGTGGGGACAGCCTGGCCACAGAGAATGACAGTGCTGAGAACGAGATGCCCACAGACTGACATTCTCTCCTTCCTTCCCTGGAGACAAGATTGTGGGGTATTGATGAAAGGCCCAGGACAAGCTAAGGTGCTCAGCTAGGGACAGGGGGTTTTCCTTTGGGCATGTGGAAGGTGCTTTGTAAACTTCTGCCAGCAGGGGTGACTTTGGAGGGGACTAACACTGCAGAAAGAAATGAGCTGTGGTTACCCTGAGGCTAATGTGTCCTTGTGCAAGCTGGGCACTGGGGTACTTGTGTAAATGCTTGCACGTCCAACACACTTACAGTTAAAAGCTTGGTGTTGTGGGACTTGGCTGGGACTGGTAACTCCAACCTGCCTGTCCTCATGATGAGGGAGCAACAGGGCAGGGACAGAGCCAGCTCCCTCTGGCCTCAAGTCTGGCCTTTATTCCCATGGGGATGTCTTTTGCCGTGGCAAGGGTACACGTAACCAGCCCCCGCCTGGCCAGGCCTTTGTGGCAGAGGGAAGCCCGGCTCATACTGCAGGTGGAAATGCAGCATCCCCTCTCGCTGTCAGCTGGACAACGCTATACCTCTCATTCTTTCAACTTGACTTAGCTCTTGAACCCCATTTTTTTTAGACTAATAGAAATTCTGATTTAGGCGTTCTGGGTCAACATTTCTTGATTTAAACTCTGTCATTTACATATCCTCCCTCCTCCTTTGCTTTCCCTTCTTGGTAGGGAGCAGGCATGGATTAAAACTCTTAAGTTTTTGACTGGGCAGAGGTGTCTGGCCAGTGGTCACCAGTGTCACTGTTGGGTCCTAAGGTGGAGGCCTCTGTCCTTCAGTGTTCACAGCACTCTTCGCCCTTTGGTCATGAGGTGCCTCCTCCCAACCGTGAAGATTTTCCTGGTACTCTGGCCCCTCTTGGGGAATCAGGGTGCTTTCGTACATTCCCATTCTGCTCTGAGGGTGATGAGGAGCCACCACACTGGCCCTTCTTGGACCCAGGGGACTTTTACAGAGGTTCAGGGTTTCTTTTGACTTCACTGAACAGTGAGGTCCAAGTTTCCCCCACTTTTCTGATCCCCTGTACCATCTGAGGTTTCTTTCTGCCTCACCCACTTTTACCCCTGCCCCCACTCGGGCATCTCTGAGTCTCCACTTTGGTCTCTTTCCGCCGCTGTCCACATTCTGTCCTCCGTTTGGGCAGAAGAGCTGTCCAGCACCCCCAGGCATCTTCCAGCTCTGTCCTGGGGGGCGAACCCTCTACCCCACACCATCCAGGCTCTGAATCTTTTGGAGCTCTAGAGAAAAAAAGGGGTGGGGGGGGGGCTTTTCTTACCTTAAAAACTCCATCTTGGCACAGTTAAAAAAACAAACAAACCTTGCCTATTAAGACTGTGATATTTATTACAAGTTGGAAAAACACTTCCAAGAGTGCATTTGGCCGCATCCTTCTGCCCCACCAGAGCAGAGGTCGGGAAAGAGAAACACACAAAAGACAAAAGCTGGCTGTTATCTCAGCATTTTATCCTGCTGCTCAGAACCGGGGCCTGCGTGTGGTTCTGACGCGCCGGAAGCAGACGCCCGTGAACATTTATGCCAGCGTCTCAGCACCCTGGCTGGTCCTCATCCCAACCCAGGCAGTGCCAGGAGCAGGGAATATTAACTCTCTTTTAGGAGGAGCAGCATGATTCTATGAGTAGCCCCAGGTCGTGGCGGACAGAGCTGCCAAGCCTGACACTACTTATCAGCAGTGTCCTCTGCCCAGAGATGACACAGATGCTGCCCCAAGACTCTTTCTTTCTGGTGAGGGGAGGCCAATGAGCAGGCAGCCAGGACGGAGCCTCCATCTTGGTACAGGCTGAGCAGTGGGTCCTCCACTCCCTCTTCCTCCAGAGGACTGTAGGGGGTGAGGCTGCCGTGAGGGCCCAGAGGAGGAGGGCAGGGGCGGCGGTGGTGGAGAGGGAGCAGGTATATGTAGCCTTCCTGCTGTACCCAGTGCATGAGCCCAGGCTGAGTCAGAAGCCACTTTGCTCCCTGCAGGGCCTCTGCTCAGTGTCCGAGTCCACACTCCATGCTGCCTTCGTCCTGCCCAGCCCTTCACTGTTATCTCCTTGTAGCTGCCAGTGGCTTGAGTGGGATGTGGCCAGCTGGGCCTGCTTCTCAGCTTTCTGCTCATTTTGCGAGGGTTGTGATAGTTTTAAAACACGACCCACATCCTAAATAGGTTTCAACATCAGTGATTTCCTGTAGTAGCAAAAGGCCAGTAACATCTTTTGAACCTGCGGCTTTTGAAAATTCTTCTGTAGATTTCTTTGAACGTCTTCATTTTTTTCAAATCCAGGGGACAAGGATTGTGCACTTTGGCAAGAGTTAGCTAAGGTATTGTCGCAAACATCCCAGTTATCTTGTGTTCTGTTAGCAAGCAGATGCCAGCTGGGAGATGTTAAAATAACACCAGCAAACAACAACCACCTAACACAAACACTCCTCTACATTTCTTAACATAAAGGAAAGGAGATCTAAGGCCCTGAACTTTTTTTTTCCCCCCACGAAGATAGAAGTGTTTTCTAATGTCCTGAACTTTTTTTAAAAGATTGACCTCAACACCCTCAAGCTTTTGGTCATTTTCTCATAGTGCTTTTGATTTTTTTCTTTTCTTTTTTTTTTTTTTTATTTATTTATTTGAGAGAGAGAATGAGATAGAGCATGAGAGGGGGGAGGGTCAGAGGGAGAAGCAGACTCCCTGCTGAGCAGGGAGCCCGATGCGGGACTCGATCCCGGGACTCCAGGATCATGACCTGAGCCGAAGGCAGTCGCCTAACCAACTGAGCCACCCAGGCGTCCCTCATAGTGCTTTTGAATGATTCACATGACTGCCTTGGTCTCTTCTTCCTAAGCAAGCAGCGACTAACTTCGGGTACGGCAAGGAGGAAGTTGGACTAAATTTAAATTCTAGAGACTTTTCAGAAGGAAAGTACAAGGCAGTGTTTGCTTGTCAAGCCAGTAGGGCTTCAGGAGAGGAAGAGCACTGTAAGCTGCAGGAAGAGGCAAGACTCCCTGTAGGAGTGGAATCTGAGACTGTCCTTGGGTGGTGTGGGTGGAGCGCCCTGGAGGTGTGGGGAAAGAGGAGCTGGCCAGTCACTCGGCCCAGAGTCTGGCACATTCAGTAGTGGGGGCTCGGCTTGACCTGAGCAGAGAGTGGGAGAAATAATTTAAGACCAGAGAATATAAGACCTTTAATTTGGCTGAAAAGTTTGGACTTTATCCGTCAGCTGTGGTTTGGGATGTTATCCAACAAGCTGTGGTTTGCTCTTGACTGTGTTTGAGGTGATAGGAATCACCCTTTAGGCAAACCAGTCTCCCTTCACCATGGGGCCCATCCCTGGAGAGAGAGCACTGAGATGGGAAACTAGCTCTCAGGCAGCACAGAGAGAGCACCAGCTTTTCAGCTGAGCTAATAAGCTCGACCTTGACCAAGATGTGGCCCTCTCTGAGCTCCCAGTTCTCCAAGTGCAAAAAGGAAATAATCCTTTCTTACTGGGATGAATCAAGAGTAAGTGAAATAATAGGCGTGGAGTGCAAAGCACGGCAGACATCTGGCTTATTTGATCCCCTTTGCTTCATTTTTTAGAGCAGTGTCTGCTGGTTTGGTAGCTCGGCCACTGGAGCCTTACACTATTTACTTTAAGAGCATAGCCGCAAGACTGTTGAATCACAGACCTGTACCTCTGAAACAAATAATACATTATATGTAAAAAAAAAAAAAAAAAAAGATAGGAGGAGGGGAAGAATGAAGGGGGGGAAATCGGAGGGGGAGACGAACCATGAGAGACGATGGACCCTGAGAAACAAACTGAGGGTTCTAGAGGGGAGGGGGGTGGGGGGATGGGTTAGCCTGGTGATGGGTATTAAGGAGGGCACGTTCTGCATGGAGCACTGGGTGTTATACGCAAACAATGGATCATGGGACACTACATCAAAAACTAATGATGTAATGTATGGTGATTAACATAACATAATAAAAATAAATAAATAAAAAATATGCATTCAAAAAAAAAAAAGAGCATAGCTGCCACTGTTCTGCTGAAAGCTGAACTTGTAAGGCAAGTTTCCAAATAGAGCGTTAAGGGAAGGATTAAGAAGAGACACCATGTGTGAATGTCTGCTTAGGTGCCGGCTTTAAAGAGACACTGCTTCCTTTAACCCATATTAAGCCTTGTACAAAATGGAAAGGTCATAGGCTTCCTAATATTCGACGTAATGATGCTGTCTTTTGTCCTCTTTATTCCTCCAAGCGAGCACAGTCTGAATCCCTTTGTGATCTGACGGGTACCCCAGAGGAAGAGGAATACGATGAGAAGTCGTTACGCAGAGTTGGCACAGAAGAGAGCCCCAGTTCTGCACAGCAGGATGTGGTAGTGGACAGAAGCCCAGAGCCCGTGGGGCCAGCCACCACGCTGCAAGTGGGGGCGCTGCGTGCGAGGCGGGCGCGCCTGCAGCACTGCCCAGCCCTCAGTGCCAGCGCCGAGGAGGAGGAGGACAGCTTTCTTGGGGATAACCCCTCAAGCCGCGCGGCCACCCCTGAGGTCGCTGAGCCCGTGTCAGGCTCGGCCCCCTGCTCAGAGACCCTATCTCTGCCAGAAGGTTCCCCGCACCATAATCCTGACAGCGAAAACCAGAGGGAGGAAGTGTCCCTGGAAAGCACATGTCCCCCAGACAGGGAAACCGCGGATGAGGTGCTTTGCCCTTCTGGAGACGTGGAGATTTGGTTATCTCCCTCCATCCCTGAGGAGGACACGACATCTCCTGAGACTGACCCTGCCACCACCTTGGAGACTCCCCCGGGTCCAGAGGAGCCAGACCAGAGTGTCCAGAAGGAGGTGGAGCTGACGCAGGGAGTACCCGTGGCCGTGCCCGAGCCCGAGCCCGAGGGAGCAGGGAAGGGATCTCCCGAGGCCCCCGCCCCAAGCCCCCCGGCCCCCAAGAGCTGCCTGAAGCACAAGGCCCCGGCGGTGAGCGCGAGCCCCGGCGCGCCGCCCGCCTGCGAGTCGCCTGCGGAGGAGCCCACTCCCCGGCCCCTGGACGGAGAGGCCGCCCCCGCCAAGCAGCCCAGGGCCGAACCCGCGGAGCCCCCACAGGGGGGACCCGAGAGGCTGGCGTCGGAGCGGAAGGTGGAGCGGGGAGGCAGCGAGCTGCGGGCCGTGAAGTTCTCGGTGTCGTCGGGCCGTGCTTGGCCGCGATCAGGCAGCGCCCGGGTGCTGGAGCACACCGGCCCCGCGGGCGCCTCGGCCGGCCGCCTGCCGCTTCTGAAGAGCAGCCTGGTCTGGAGGAGCGAGGCGGCGCTCGACGACCTGCGGGCGCCCCCCGAGCCCCACGGCGGGAAACCCGCGACGGCCGGCGGCGGTTCTCGGGACTCGGGGGACTCGGTGGCCGGGCCGGGCCGGGCCCCCCGGGATGCCCCTGGAGACCCCTGCCCGGCCGCCCGCGAGCCGCCCTCGGGGGAGGACAGAGGCCCCTTTCCCGTCAAGCTGCGCTCCACCTCTCTGTCCTTCAAGCACAGGGAGGCGTCCTCTGTCGAAGTCAGAGGGATAAAGAGATACAGCGCTGAAATCCGGTTAGAAAAAGGGGGGCTGGCTTTGCTCCCCAAAGACGAGAAATGTCCGGTCGCGAAGGCCCCCTCCCCTCGAGGGGCACGGCCCCCGCATGAGCAGGGAAAGGGGAAGGCCCGGCCCTCGGAACCGCTCAGCGCCAAGCCTCCCCTGCCCAGGAAGCCGCTGCTGCAGAGTCGCCCCCTGCCGCCCCCGGACACTGGTCCGGGTCCCGGGGAGCTGGCGAAGGCCGCGCCGTCCCCGGACCCCAGACGGGAGAGCCGGATGGCTGAGACGCGGTCGCCGCACAGGGCAGCTGGTAAGAGCCGGAGTCGCCTGGTGGGGAAGGGGCAGGACCGTGGGCAAATCCCACGTCCACGGAGTATGTCAGCACTTGGGGTGGAAACCTTGCAGAGGAACTGGGATTACAAATCAGAATTTCTCCTGGTACCGCTAACACGATTGGTCAAGAGTTAGAAACTGAAGAAGGGGAAACAAATAGCAGGACTTTGTGGCAGTTCAGAGAAGTCAGGAAAATGTAAAAACATCTTGCTGCATATTCCCTGAGAGGAGATGGGGATCACTCAGCTGCTTCTTTCATTTCTTCCCTCAGGAGCTCAGTGAATTCCAGAATCCTGAGATACGGGTACTCTGGTAGATGGAGGTACTCCTGGGCCTACACCTCTTCTTGGTTAGAAATGAATCTTCTGGCTCCTCTCTAGTGTCCTTCTGACCTACCCCTCACCCCCAGGAGGAATTTTTTTTTTTTTCCTGTTTAATAATCCGGCTCATGTGGCCCATCCTCATGCAGGAAGCATCCCATTTATTGGAGTCACAAGCCTTTGGTAAAAGGGGAGCCCCCTCGGGGTGGGCGTTAACTTCCTGTCCCAAAAAAGAGATGGTGTGAAGGTTGGGGTAGAATGTAAGAATCTTCTAAAGCAACTGTCCTTTAAAATGAGCAGAGACAAAATAGATGACCTTTCTATGTCTTTGACATTTGTCACTTTTTATTTTTAGTGTTTCAGATGAAACGAGAAATCTCTTGGAAGTGGGTATTTGTGGCAGAGCTAAAGAATATTTCGTTGCTGGTTCTTTTATTAATGGAAATCAGTGTGCCAGAAACAAAGCTATGCAAACGAGTTATGTGTGCACGTGATGAAGGCCCTAAGGAGAAGTTTTCCATGGCAAATTTTATTTGAAAAAAAAAACACAACAAAACTTTCAGGATGTTTTAAGTGGCTACTCTAGGTCCAGGACTCCGCTGAAACACTGCATTGTGAGACTGAGGAAGTAGGACCCCGTTCTCTAGGGACCCCACACCCTGAAAAGAAGATGGAAGTGCACACATATGAGGAAAAAATTAGCTCACAGAAAGCAACGTAAAGACAGGTTCAAAGAAATTCTTACCTTTTCTGCCTCCCTCCTGGGAAGTGAGTGAAAATGCAGTGTGTGTGTATATACATATATACACATACAGTGCTTTAAGTTGTGAAGGTGACAGTTCTAGGCAGAAGTGCCAGGAACACACCGCCAAAGAGCCCGCATGCGTGGCCGTCCTGATCGACAGCCCCTTGGCTCAGCGGTGATTTTTTGCTGTTGCTGCGGCCACTGCATTAGGATAGTCAGTGAGGGAGCTTTGGGAGAGGTTTAAGCTGGAGCTCATGATCCACTCTGCAAATCGCCAGCGAGGCTATTGAAGCTATGGTAGAGTGTTTCAGAAACCCATTGAGATATCAAGGGAGGAGGGGGTTTGCTCGGTGCAGATAAAGCCCTGACATCAACACCGTCCACCTTCATAGCCCGGAATTGAAAATGTCTCTCAGGGGCTTGCTGACTGAATGGAACTTAAACACAGGATACTTGGGTTCATGGTCAGAGCTGGAAAAGCAGCTTCGGAGGGCAATGCTTGACACATTAATAATTTATAACTTCCTCAGCCTAAGCTGTGCGAGTTAGGATTGTTTATTGTCAAATGCCTGGAATGGTCTATAAAGACCTTATCTTTTTTCTTTAATTTATACAATACAATATACTATGTATTAACAGCTTGGCTTAAAAGCATAGCATAAAAGAACTGTCTTGTCCATTTATTAACATTTTCTAAGCCACAGAAATAACTGATCCAGATGAATTCCAGGGTGAAAGAATCCAGGTTACTTTAGGGCGGGGGTAGTGATTTTCATTTCAGTGCAGAGAGAGGAAGGGAAGAATTACCCTCATTCTGCTTGAAACCCACTCTCCCAAAGTGTGGCTGGTATTTGAGGGGCAAATATCAGGACAGGCTGTGGCTGCTGCCTGGGACCTTGGGGTCTGGGGGCTGCCTCATGTAGACCAGAGCAGAATCATGGGGTCTTTGCTGTCAGATCCCATTAGTGAAAGCAGCCTCTGTGTCTCCCCCAGACACTGGATCTGCTTGTGGTTTAATTCATTCTTATTATTTCTGTCATCCTCATTGCTCCCAAAATCTAGCCACTGGAGGCAATGAAATTCATATAAAACATACAGATAATAAAAGTTTTAATAACAGTATTATTCAGTTTTCCAGAAAGGCCTAATTACTGCTCTTTATTATCTTGTGGTAGCAGGCACTTTACCCAGAACTCCCAGATGGGCTGCCACCCTTTTACCCCTTTCAGGGGCACACACCGTAAAGCTAGGTGACTGAGGTGTCCCAGATGGGACTCAAGCACTTTGTCCTCAGCACTCCTGCTTATCCTTCCTCCTCTCGTCCACATTCTGTCTTCCTTCTCTGACGGCGTGGAAGAACCCTTCAGCGGGGGAGGCAGGGAGGATTCCCCAGTTGTTGCAGTAAACAGAGGAGCCCAGCTTTGCCAAGTGGGCTGGACCTCACAGGGCCACGTTGGGGTGGTTACTGCAAGGCCAGTACCATATTTGTGCTCATCAATGCAAAGGAGACCATTAATAGGAGGTGAATGGCTCAGGGTTACCAGCCTTGTTCATTTGTGCAGGACATTAACCCTCCTCCTGGTAGGCCAGTCCGTATCGGAGTCTAAATGACAGGTCGGAAAGTACCCTCCTGAGCACAGGATGAGTTAGGCAAAAGACTTAGAGATTCTTGTGTGGAAAAATGGTAAAATACACAAAGTATATAGAAAAAACCAGCCACTTAGGAGTCCACTTTCTAGATGTTGTCCCTGTTGGCCTTTCCTTCTGGTCATTCTTCTTTCTCTGTGTGTAATTTATATTTCATGTAGTTGTCACATGTGGGATATTTTGGAGAATAGCTAGACAAATTGCCATTGTCACCTAGGGGCCTCATTTGATAATGAGCCTTACCCTCCAGTCAAGCTCATTACGTCCGGACGGGCTGGTGATAACTGGCACACCCAGGTCTCTGAACCTCTTTCTCTAGTACACTCATTATGCATCCATTCTTGCAACAAATATTTCATGTATTTCTGCCATGCACACAGCACTGTGCCGGCTCCAAAAGGCAGTCAGGACAAACATGAGGACCTCCTCTCAAGGAGCTTACCAGTCTGAGGAGGCAGGTGGCAGCTGGCTGCCACAGGGGAGTGTAGGTAGATGCCCATCTTGTCTTTGGGTGTCGGGCGCATTTTCTGGAGGAAAGCAACTGTCACCTACTCTAATGATATAGTTACTTTAGATGTATTCGAGTTCATTTGAGTAGGGGGTCTTTTTTGGTATCATGCTAAAAAATATACAGTTGATCATTGAACAGTGCAGGGCCTAGGGGCAGTGGCCCCCTATGCGGTCAAAAAATCCACATATAATCCCAAAAATTTAACTACGAATAGCCTACTCTTGATCCTTTATTGATAACACGAACAGTCGATTAACATATATTTTGTATGTTGTATGTATTGTATATTGTATTCTTACTGTTAAGTAAGCTAACTAAAAAGTAGCTAAAAAATTAAGAAAATCATAAGAGAAAGTATGTTTACAGTACTCTGTTTATCCAAAAAAAATTCAAATATAAATGGATGCTAGCACTTCACATCTTTGTTGTTCAAGGGCCAACTGTGTTCATATATCTTGAATTCTTAAAGAAAACCAAGTCTGTTCATGCCTGTCTGTCTTTTTGGCCTATCCTCCCCTTCACCACTCCTTCCCAACCAAGTATGATCAACACTCTGGGCCTCTGTTTCTCCACCTTTCCTGTGCCCCTCAAATGGCATATGTTTTCTCATCTTGGTTGCCTCCCAGTGCACCAGCCTCTCCTTGGTGCCCCCAGACAGAACACATCTCAGGTTTCCAGCTGTTTCCTCAAGTTCTGTCTTCCCTTGACCCCCTCAGCCATAGCAACCAGCCCCTGGCCATCTGTGGGCACACATCTCAACATTCATAATTCAGCTTATCCACACCTCCCCCACCCCAGATCATTTTCCTTCTCAGTTCCCCCATCTATGCAGATAAGCTAGAGATCTCCGAGTCATCAAAAAGATTTTAATGTGGAAAATACTGAAAGGCCTAAAAATTATAGGGAAAAATCACCTTGTAATCCTGCTTTTCTACAATTACATAAAAAGGGACATGCCTTTCTGACCAAAATGGAGTAAACACACACCACCCTATCCCTCCCACTGCTAAAATTTAAAACCCTGGACAAAATGCAGGAAGTGAATGTCAGGATTCTGAAAGGCAGGTAAGAGTGGATGGGCTGGGTAGTGAGATCAGGACTCTGAAGACCTCCCTGCCCTACCGTGGTACCAACAACCCTTGCAGGCCCCAGCTCTGTGATTCTCCAGTCCTGCTCCTCTTGCTCCCAGCCCAGCACCGGCTCCACAGGACAGAGTTTGTTGGATGGTCTTGGCCCTACTCCAGGTGAGCGCTAGCAGCTAAGCAGCAAGCCGCTATATGTGAAAGCAGTCCCAGCAGGGTGGAGCTCCTTGGATTTTCTCATCCCTGTGCCAGGCCAGTGCCAGCAGCAGACTGGAACCTCTTGTCCTGGTCACTGTGGCAATGGCGTCTTTTAGGGCAGAGCTTTTTTAATCCTTCCAGTCCTACTCAGGTGAGCACCAGCAAAAAGGCACCCACCTCCACCCACAGCAGCACCTGAGGGTCAGAGCCCTTTAATTCTTGAGACAGCACCCCGGTAATGAAACTACAGCCCCTCCACAGCAGTGGCAACAGTGACAGGTGTGCTGGTGGTGGGCCCGCGGGCTTCTTTCTCTCACCACTCTGCCCTGAGGGGCCCCAGTCACGAGAGCAAACCGCAGTGCAGAGGCTAAGCCCTGGTTTTCTAGCCAGAGAACCTTGGGGGTGGAAATCATAGAAAGGAAGGGTCCTTTACCTACGTGTATGAAGTGCAGGATTCTTCTCCGAGTTGCACCTGCATGAGACCAACTAGAATCAGCACAGCAAAACCTTTGAGAATTTTAACAGGACCGAGTCTCAACGTAACACTCAAAATGTCTAGGATACAAACCAAAAGTATCCAACATACAAAAGAATCAGGAGAACCTAAAAAATTCTCTAAGAAAAAAGCAATCAACACACCCCAAACTTGAGGTGATCCAAATGTTAGCATTATTAGACACTTTATTTTTATTTATTTTTAACAACAGTATTTATTTTTAAAAAAACACAACAAACTCATGAGTTTATGGTTTTAAAAACACTGCTTATTTTGTGCCCTCTTATGCTTGAATATAAAGCTCTCTCTGAATATTAGTAAGAGCCACTATATGAAATTTATTATTAATCATCTTTTTTTAGGCACAAAGCTTTGCTGTATTTTTTTTTAGCAGCAGAAACTGGAATTGAAGTTAGACAAAGACTTGAAAGCAACAAGTACACCATTTTCTATGAAGTAAGAGTGAGCACTCTTGAAATGAATGGAAAGATAGAAATTTTCTGCAAAGGAATAGAAGCTATTAAAAAAATACAGGCTTCTTAGAACAGGAAAGCACAGTAACAGAAATAAAAGAGTCATTAGAAGAACTCAGTAGAATAGAGATCACAAATGAAGCCATGAACTTCAAGACAGATGAATAGGAAATATCTAGCTTGAGTGTGGAGAGAGAAAAAAAACAAGCCTCAGAGACCATTGGAACAATATTAAAAAGTCTAACATTCATATCATAGGAATTCAGAAGGAGAAGAGAAAGATTTGAGCAGAAAAAAATATCTGAAGGAATAGTGACTGAAAACTTCCTAAATTTTTGAAAAACATGAATTTACAGATCCAAGGAGCTCAGGTGAATTATTTTTGCTTTGTTTTAAGAAAGCCATATTTGCATGGGTTTATTTCATCTTCTCAACAAATGGTTCTGGAGCATGTGAACATCCATAAGCAAAAATAGGAACCTTGACCTAAGTCTCACATCATGTACCATGATTAACTCAAAAGGGGGCCAATGAGTTAAATATAAAGTGAGACTACAAAACTTTCAGGAACTTTTAGGAGAAAATCTTTGGAACATAGGACCAGGCAAAGAGTTCTTAGACTTGACATCAAAGCATGATCCATAAGAGGAAAAATTGATAGATTGGACTTCACCAGAATTAAAAACTTTTGCTCTGCCAAAGACCCCATTAAGAGGATAAAAAGACAAGCTACAGAATGTGAGAAAATATCTGCAAACCATATATCCAATAAAGGATTAGTATCTAAAATATATAAAGCATTTCCAAAAGTCAACAGTACAAAGCCAAAAAATACAGTTAGAAAATGGGCAGAATACATGAGCAGATTATTTCACTAGTGGGAATATACCAATGGCAAAGAATCATGTGAAAAGATGTTCAACATCATTAGCCATTAGAGAAACACCAATTAAGACGATACTGAGATATCATTACATATTAGAATGGCTGAAATAAAAGAGCTAGTCTGACCACATGCTGGAGAGGATGCAGAGCAACTGGAACTCTTATACATTGCTAGGGGAAATGCAAAATGGTGCGGTCACTTTGGAAAACAGATTGGCGGCTTCTTAACAGAATTAAAAATACATTTACATTGTGACATAGCAATTCCACATCTAAGTATTTATCCTAGATAGATGAAAACTTAGAAAAGCCTGTACGTGAATGTGTATGGCAGCATTATTCATAATCACCAAAAACTGGAGACACCCCAAATATCCTTCAATCAGTCATTCAAATAATGGAATATTACTCAGCAATAAAAAAAGAATGAACTGTCAGTACACACAATAATGTCTTAAATGCATATGCTAAGTGAAAGGAACCAGTCTTAAAAGATTACAAACTGTATTATTCCATTTATATGACATCTGGATGAGGCAAAAATATAGAGACAGAACAGATCAGTAGTTGTCAGGGGCTGGGGGTAGAGGTAGGGTCCCCCTACAAAGGGGTAGCATGAGAGAATTCTTTGGGGTGTTGACAATGTGTATTTGTGACTTTTCACAAGAATCTAAGTGTGTTAAAACTCCTAGAACTCTATAACAAAAAAGATGAATTTTACTCTATGTAAATTTTAGAATAATCGTTTAAATGGCACAAAAAAGTGACAGTCGCCTTTTCTCCACCCTTCTCTGAACCTCGGAAATCCCACCCACAGAAAGAGCCACCACCAGCTCCTTCCTGTGCCCGTTGCAGTCCGAGCTACATCAGTATCAACATACAGATAGAGGCACATGAATCTTTTTTTTTCCCCCACGAAAGTGCTATACGTGTTGGCTCACAATTTGATACTTTTACTCCACAATAAGACATGGGCCTCTTTTCTGATCAGAATGAGTCACTCGATCTCATTCCTTTTAAGGGCTACAGAGTACACCGTACCATATTTTATTTAACCATTCCCTACTTGAAGGGCATTCGGAGTGTGTTGAGGTTTTTTGTTTTTGTTTTTGTTTTTTTGCTGCAATAACCATTCTTTTTTATTTCAATGGAATCACACTGTTGCTTCTCTAGGATAGATTCTTAAAAGTGGGCTTTCTGACTCAAGCTTCAGATTGCCCCCCATAAAGGTGGTACCAGTTCACACATCTTGGCACAGAATAGAGATTTTTCTCCCCCCTCTCATCAGCACAAGGTGTTGTCAGTCTTTTTTTTTTTTTTCAGTCCGATGGATGAAAATGTCCCCTTTGGTCAGCAGGTCCTGGCCATCCTAATGTGGAGTGTCTTTACCCTGCCCCCACGTCAGCCCTCCTGGTCTTTAACCCGACGCCCACAGCACTTCCCTGTGACTCTTCCCTGGTCTGGGTCTAACCATGGAGTTTTCCTCTTTAAAACTCTCGATGCCTTCCCACTGTATATGGGAATAAAAGTTAGACGCATTTAAGGCTTTGTAGATTCTGGCCAAGGTCAACATTTCTGCCTTCCTAAGTTCGCTGGGCTACTCCTTCACTTCCTCTGACATCTCCAGCCCCACCCCTGCCACCAGCTCCCCTCCCCACTCTGCACACACCCCTGCTTGCCCCGAGCACACTCTGCATTTCTGAACTCAAATCTTGAGCCCCCTGAGCACATCCACGGTTTTGTTTTTCTCTGTGGAGTGTCCGTGCCTGGGGGTCTCCTGACCTGCAGTGGGTGTACCCTGCCGTGGTTTGCAGGACACCAAGGGCAAGGCACGGGGCTGGGTGGTAAGATTGAAGAGTGTGGATATAGAGGTTTTACTCCAAGGTCCAACCTTCGGGGGCTGTGGGGTTCTGAGCAAGTGACTTTCTTAATCTCTGAGTCTTCATTTCCTCCTTTGTAAAACAAGGTTATTAGTAATAGTTATACGCGGGGCAGCAAGAGCATTGAAACTACAAAATGTGCTGCAGTTTCAGCCATAATTTCCTAAGGATGTACCAAAATATCCTCATCTGAGCTGCCTAGAACAGTATGTGGGAATGGGATTCTCTCTGTCCTGGTTTAAATCAGTGAAGGCACCAACATGGGAAGACGAGACCCCAGAGAGAATGTGTGTGCGGAATATTGCAGAATAGAGACTGTTTCTCACCACCCCCATCAGCACTAGGTGCTGTCAGTCTGTCATTTTTTTTTTTTTTTCAATCTGATGGATGAAAATGTCCTCTTTGATCAACAGGTCCCGGCCATCCAAATGTGGATACCAGGAAGGTATGAGAATCTTCTGGTTCCCATCTGGGGCAGGGTAATGGACCGTAGGAGATCAGGGTCATGCTCTGCTTTGCTCTGTCTAAAACCTGGCAGCCCAGCAGTCAGGTTCCTACAGAGATGCAGCCCACTCCCTAGGGTGTGGAGGGGCAGTGCCACCCACCGTCCATCTACCCCACTGGTGTCACTTTAGAGTGCATGAGGCACTTTTCTCCAGGGCAGCCATAAACCTCGTGTGGGGACTGAAGCCCCCTGTGCGCTTAGCCCAGGGCTCAGTACAGTGGGAGAGAAGTGGGCTTGAAGAGGGAAGGCAGCATCTTCATGACAGAAGCGGGCGAGTGTCCCGGGCAGAGGGTGCCAAAAGCCTGAGGGGTGAAGCCAGAGTTGAGGACTGCAGGGACACCAGCAGGACAGCCCTGGGAGCGGATGTCCAGACACAAGGCAGGGGGCACTGGCTGATTTCAGGGAGCGTTCACCAGATCCTGGAACAGGGGCATCAGCCCAGCTCAGGAATTGGACCACCTGGTCAGTCGGGCACGCTGTGTCAGCCAGAAGGCATCATGGGCTCTTGCAAGGCTCCCTCGGCCCCGAAACTTGGAGCAGCACTGAGATCATTGGTTCATAGTGCTGGCCGCAAATTGGGGTCATCACCCCCACGGGCTCAGATTGATGGGTGCAGGGGGAGCCCAGACGATGGGAGTGTTTCTGCAGGTGATCCTAATGTGAGGCCAATGTGGAGAATGCCTGTTCTAGGGCAGCGCTTCTCACACTTACAGATGTCTGTGGATCTCCTTTAAGTGAAGATTCGGATTCTGATGAGGACAGTACTGCTGGTCTACAGATCAACATTTGAGTGGCAAGGATCCAAATCTATGTTAACCAACATGGAACTGTTAGCCTCATGTGGCTGTTTGTTTGTTTATTTATTTATTTATTTATTTTAAGTAAACTCAACGTGGGGCTGGAACTCAGGACCCCAAGATCAGTTGCACGCTTTACCGACTTGAGCCAGCCAGGCACCCCACGTGTGGCTGTTTAAATGTAAACTTAAATGAATTAAAATTAAATTTGAAAAAATCAGTTTCTCAGTCACACTGGCCACATCTCAAGGACTCAGCAGCCCTGTGTCTTATGACTAGCTGGCAGCACAGAGAGCATTTCCACTGCTGCAGAAAGTTCTATTAGATGGCACTGTTATGGGGCAAGTAGTGGCTTCTGTCTGACACCCTATAAGAGCTGTGCACCTCACCTGTTTGTGTGTCTGTCTCCTGCGCTGTAACGGCTTCCCAAAGTCAGGGTCTGCAGTGGATTCACCCATCACTTAACACTCAGTATACAGGTAAATAATGACAATAATAGTTAATGTATATTAGGCACTCACTAAGTGCCAAAAATCATATTAAATGCTTTACATTTTAATTTCCAACAATAATCCTATTTTATAAATGGGAAAGCTGGAACGCAGCGTAAAGTGAAAGAACTTGCCCAAAGGAACATAGCAGGTGACCTGGGGAGGGGAGTTTGGTGCCGTGTAGATGTCCTCTGCAGCCAGACGTTCTTCACTGTTATGCCGTTCTGTGGCAATGTTGTCCCCCAGCAGACATTTGGCAGTGTCTGGAGACCTACTTGATTGTCACAGCTGTGGTGGGAGGGAGACGCTACCAGCATCTAGTGCGAGGGGTTAAGCGTATCACAGTACACAGGACAGCCCCCAACACCAAAGAATCATCCAGAATGCGGGGTGGGGGGGGGTGGTCACCATTAAGGTGGTCCTTAATATGAAATGGTCTGTGATGTAGTGAATGAAGAGTAAAGACAAAGCCTGTGTTCAAATCCCAGCTTTGTTACATATCAGCCATGTGATCCTGGACAAGTCCTTTACTCCGTGAGATTCTGTGCTCCTGGCTCTGAAATGGGGGGTTGAAAAGGTTCTTACAGGGAGGTTTGTGAGGGTCATTAGATATGATACTGCTCTGAAAATCAAGACTCAATAAATCTTAGCCGTGAACATTTCTTGGATGGAGAGAGATTTCCCTACCTGTCCGGGGGGAGCGAGGCAGGGCCAACAGATAACAGAGGAAGGAAAATCTAAGCCCTGTGGACAAGGGCCATTCCTGAAACTAATCACTTGTTCTCCAGTGGCCACTTGAGACAGATCTTGCAGAATTCCAGCTGTCCCTGGAGAGCCACAAGGAATCCAAGGTGGGTTGTTTGTGTCCATGCTGAATTATAAGAGAGTGCCATGTAATAGAGTTTTGCTACTTTTTCTCCTTCGTCTACGGTAGCTCAAAATTATTTTCAGATCAACAGTGGCTCTCTGTCCCCAGTTATATTACCTGGTAGGTAATGGACAGCTGTCTCCATGCCCAGAGATGGACTTTGGTCACTGCCTTCTGCTGAGAGGCTGTTTTAATTGCACAGTGGCAGGTGAGCGAATGGACTTGAGTCCAGGCTTGTGTATCACAACTCTACGTCCTCGAGCCCATCTCCACCTTCTGGGGTCTCCACTTTGAGATGAGGGGATCAGGCTGGACGGCTTGGGGATGTCTGCCAGGCTTGCCCTGCAGAGCACTGGGCAGCTGTACCTGAAGCTAAGCCAAGAGCCTGGCAAAGCCTCTGACACCTGGGGCGCCCCCAGTAAATGTGCCTGCACGTGCCCAGGTTCCCGACCTCACACATCCAAATACAGATATGATTCGTGCATTGATTTTTGTTTATAAATGCTTTTTCACAGATTTCTCACCTAGGAGCAACAGAGCCCTAAAGCAGTTATAGCTTGTGCTATGAAAACAACAAGAAAAAAAGTAAAGCAGACCCCAGGCCCCCACTGGGGAAAAGACTCACATAAATTGCCACTGTGGAGGCCTGCATAAACCCCTGCCCTTGGACAAGGACCGACCACTCCCCCGCTGAGGAACATGCTGTGTTATCAGACCCTCCTCATAAATGCTGACATTGGGAAGCCTTCTGACTCCATCGGCCCTTTCCCCAGGCCTGCATCACTTATAAAACCATGACGCCCTGAGAGTTAGCGGTATTGTTTGACGGAGTGTGCCCCACGTGGGTGAACAAGGGGGACATGCTCCCTGGAGATTGTCCATGAAACCAGGAAAAAGGGCGCAGTCTTGGCCCTCACAGGCTCTCACCTCTTATGATCCAGACAAGCTACCAGGACTGTTTAAAACAACAGTGGCTTTTTTTTTTCCTGTTAACATGGGTTTGAAGATTGTGAGAGAGGAAATCTGTAGGTCTGAGGGTGGGTCTTAGGAGCTGGGGTGAGGAGGAAACCCCAGCAGTGTCTCCTGACCTTGGAGTAGGGAAGAGCCATGGTGGCCGGGAAAGAGGCTCCCAGACACAGTTGTTGTCTTCTTGAGAGCGCCATTTTGCCATCAGGCTGTGAAGTGAGTGTTTAGAGAGGTATGTTCTCTGCCCTTGCTGACCCATGAAGTCTTATTTCGGGGAGGAAAGGGAGGAGGAGGGATTCAGGATAAACCTTCAGAGGATGGAGCAAGAGGGCGATGGGCTGGGTGAGGGGGGACAGCAGTAGGAAAGGCGAGTGGTCCAAGGACCTCCTGGCACTTTTGAGGGCTGAGGGGATGTGAAGAGGATGGGAAGGTTCTGCTGACGAGGGAGGGGACATCCTTGGGAGAACCCCGGCCCCCTCCGGCAGTAGCCTTGCCTAAGTGCAGTGTGGAAACAGCTCCGTGGTGCACACTTGCCTTGTTTCTGTATCTGGACAGGGAGCTGGACTCTTCCTCCTTGCTATCCAAGCACCAAGTGAGTCCTGATTATCCTAGAGTAGTTTTTGTGGGTTGTTTTGTTTGTTTTTTACTAAGAATGATACACGTGCAAAGAAAGGCACAGATCATATGTGTGCAGCTTCATGAATTTTCACACCGAACACACCAGACAAGAAACAAAAGGAGACCAGTGCCCCAGAGGCCCTTCGTGCCCCCTGCCAGCAGGCTCTGGGACTCATTCCTGGACCATGGACCATGTGTTAGCTGTCGAAGGATCCTTCTATTCCTAATTGCTCTTTCAGAAGAGCCTGTGTGCAGGGCCCTGGAGAGAGGTGTTAGATTAGAAACAGTCTTCCTGTCTGTAGACTCAGCACTTGCCACAGCCTGGTGCCTCGTGGGCACTCATCAGGTACAGTTGATTCTCATTATTTAGAGTAGTTATGCTCCATAAAGTTGCTGTGAATCCTGAATTAGCGAATACCGAACCACTGCTCCTAGAAGAAGTAGAGTAGAAATCAGAGTTAGTGAGCCTCTGATTACATTTCATCAACCGATCAGCACATAACCTTGTTTTATGTGTGTTTCTGTTTAAAGACACCGTATTGTATGTATTAGTGATTAATTACCATCCAGCTCACAGCCAACAAAACTGAAACTCAGGCCTGAATGAAGTTCATCTGACAAACGTATTTTCTCCGTGAGGTACCTCACAGTCTTCTTGTGCTCGGGACCACTGGACAGCGCTTTAGCAATAGATGTGGGGGGTATTTTAGACAGTAAAATCCCCCCAGAAAACCCCAAAAATGCAAAAAATGTGGCACTAAGTTTACCGCGAAAAGGACATTTGTTTACAGTATGAAAGCAGAAACAGGAAAGAAACCGAGAGTCCCCTTGTTCGACATCAGCTGGGACCGTGCTCGTCCAGATATTCAAATTTTTCACTGCTCTGCACGTGTCTGCAGTTGCCCGTGAAGGGTCACAAGAACCGGTCTGGACATTACAAATACATTTTAGCGAGTAGGCGAATTCACAAACACGGAATCCACAAACAGGGAGGACTGACTGTATTGGTTGAATGAGGAGAGGAAGGAATGGCAGTTAGTTTAATTTGGAGGTAGAAGTAGAGCACAGCCCCATCGCACATCATTCAAAACAGGAGCTTGCTCTGTGTAAAGCCCTTACTCCCCAAACGCTCAGCACAGTTTTGAGACAGTTTGCTCACAGTTAAAAGCCCAAGTTCTACTATAAGATCGCCCAGCCTAGCTCATGGACAGCACTGGTGAGGAGCGACTGCAGACTTTGCCAGCATGTATTGATCAGGCACTGTCTGTGTAAGCTGAGACTGACAATCGATCAATAAATGCTTTTTAAAAGACCCCAAACCCTCACCTTTCATGTAGGAAACCTGGCATAAACCCTGAGCATAGGTGAGACCTCACGTGTCCCCAGAGTCCAGGATCCCACCCCCACTCCACCAGGCCCCTTAGTGTGTGTTGACCCACCTCATCACCCCCATGTAACCCAGGGCCGCAGTGGAGGACCTGGAGGGGAGACAGAAACGGAGGATGTTTGCTGTTATTGGAGCACCTAGGCACTGTTCTGGCTCTAGCTAGTTGAGACAGATGTTAATGATGCATGCACTTTAGATCAGAAATCTTAGAGTGTAAACTCAGGCCTCTCTTTCCACAAAGAGTGTTTTGAAAAGCTGGGAATGAGCCGTTGATACGTATTTTTAAGATGACAGCATAATGGAAAAAGTTCGAAGGAACATGCCAAAGTGTTAGCACAGCTCTCCTGGCTTATTGATTTATGGGAAACTTTCTTCTCCTTTTTTATACTTTTATCTGCCTTCTGAATTTGTACAATGTGCATGTGTACTTTTATAAACAAGGAAGACATTTGTGAAAGAAAGAGTCTTAAAAATCGTGGCTTCAAAAATGGCAGCATATGCTAAATTTTCTAGCGGCGTAAGAATCCCGCCGTCCCGCCGTGTGTTAGCTTAGGGCAGAGATTTGCTTTTTTTTCTCAGCCAAAGGGCAGGAAACCCTGGTAGTTTACATTGTACAGCTCATTGCCTCTCACTCAGAAGACAGTCTTCATGACAGCTCCCAGCTTCCAGACTCACAGCTGTGTCCTGCCTGTCACATAGGGTGTAGACCACTGTTGGGAGTCCCAGCCTCATCCCCTCAGTGGGTCATTACAGAAGTCTTTCTGAATGAAAGAAACAGTACCCAAGGCCAAATTGTAATAGGCACCAAAAAGAAAAAAAAAAATCACTGACCAGTAAGTCAAAATGAGGTGACAAGAGTCATCTGCCTCATAGAGGGCCAGTTGAATATCTCTAGAAATGGTGTAACATTAAGGATTTTGTGAATGGTTAATTTTAAGTCTTCCCGTGTACAAATAGCTTGGTCAAAATGCCAAACATTTCCAAAAGCTGTGTGGTTTTCTTCACCATTGTACTTAGAGTTGGGGTGGGGGGGCGGGGCACGTGGGTATTTTCAGAGTGATATATATAGTAGGCTCCCAGGAAGATGGATGAAAATTGGGCTGCCATCTTGGGCAGTGTGTAGTTGCCTCAGAGCCTGCCTGCCGGCTGGTGGTCCACAATACATAGCATCTACAAGAAGGAACAGAGTGCTTGCTATTCTAGAGAGTGTGGCTTCAGTGGGCACTGCGTTGCTTGGGCCAGGCTCCTCCATGACACAGACCACATGGCTTTGTCCACCCTCCGCAGCCCATGAGGGACAAGGCAACTGTCCTTACGGTGTGGTTCATGAGGAGACAAGGACATGCACAGCATCAGGATGTAGTCTGCTTGAACCGTCATGGACCATGTCCTTGGGAACCAAGAGTCAGCCTGGCCGCCTGGCCCAGCAAAAGGCTGGGAGACAACCCAGTGCTTGCTTTGGGTTTGTTTTGTTTTGTCACAGGAGAGGACACTGGCAAATGGGTTACTGGCCTCCATCATGTCCTGGCTAAGATGTGACCAGAGTCTGCATCTCTCCTCAAGTGGGAATAACAACAACAGAATAACATTAGTACCCGTTTCGGGGGCAGCTCACACTCTTCAGCTCACTCGGTGCCGGACGCTATGCTAAGTCCTTCCCGTGGGTGATCCCATTACATCTTCACAATCACGTAGGAGGTGTAGATAGTGGATGATCTCGTTCAATCTTCAGTCACATTAGGAGAGGTACACACTGCTCCTTTCCTCATTTTACACTGAAATTGAGTCACACAGAGGTTCTGGAATTTGCACAAAAGCACCTTGCTAGCCTGAGGCCTTCTTCCTAGACATGGAGGCCCCACGGCCACATCAGTAGCTGCTCTGTTTCCTGGCCCCAGGGAGGAGGCAGTCCTCATTACCACAGCCTATTGAACTAACCCTCAAGAACGAGAGCTCTTGGAAATGAATGCTTAAACAATAAATATACTTTTCAAATTAAACCCTTGAGGTGGGAAAGCATGTTAGAAGAAGGAATCTGGAGAAAAACTAATGTATAAACTCCTCATAGCCTCCCTCTTTGACAGAATCATATCCTCAAAATAACAACAACAACAGAAGTTATTTTCCCCTACCAAAAGTTGCCCTCCTATGAAATTAAGTTATTTAGGGCAAGCTTTGTGGCTGTCACAGCTTCCTGCATCTAGAGCATTCCGTCTTCCAGAAATTTTACTCTACATATGCTGGACAACAGGTCAAGTTTGCTGCCTTTCATTCCAGGCGAGATGTGTTTGGGGGAGTCCGTCTCTTTCAGGCTCTCAGTCAAGGAGATCACACAGATAAGGACGTGAATTGGTGGTTTCCTGTGCGTGAGAAACGTTCCTGGGCTGTTCATTGCAAACCCGGGCATACTTGACAGTTTGCAAAACCTGTTGTCATTTGGGGAGGAGAAATTGAGATATCAGAGTCCTTTAGCCAAATCCCCAGAAGATTAAGGTTGTCTGTGTGTTGAGGCAGAAAGAAGAAAACAAAGGAGTGTTTTCAGCTCCTTTTAATCTGCTGCCACATCTATATTATCCTGGGCTTAATGACATTTTGAACATGTTTAATCTCAGAAGGTATTTTATGGTTGAACTTTGACCCTGAATATTCATGCTGTAGAGCTACAGCGTTCTGTGGGAAGTTTTTTGGCATCTGAAACCTGCCTTATCCCGCACATTACGTGTGTCTTCATTCCCTTCTCCTCCCTTTCCTTGTGGAATATGGCACATGGACCCTCCCCAACCCGTGCCCCCGCTGCGGTGCCAAGTGCAGGGAATGGGGGTGCAGACTAGAGTGGCCACCTGGGCCTTCTGCCCCAGAGCAGAATGCAGTCTCAGCCCACTGCTCTGTCTGGGCTGACCTGGGACAGACCCTGACTGTGGGTTACATGAGGCTCCAGGTGGAATCGCAGGCCTCTCTGAACCATGGTAGGATGGTAGGATGCTTAGTGGCTTTTCTCCCTCCTTCCCGGTGTCTGGAATGTGCCCCACCCCTCCTATGCCCTCCACCCATGAGGCTGGCCCTGGACCATCCTGTGAAAGGGTCTAGAGGCTTCTTTGCATTCCTGACAAGGAAGAAAGTGGGCAAGGAGAGAGCACGGGATACAAGGAAAGGTCACCTACTTCCAAAAGAAGCAGGAACCAAAAAAGAGAAATGGTGAAAGATCTTGGCCATATGCCCGGCCCAGGTTTGGTGACATTGCCGTTGTAGGTCGCTTGATCCCACACTGGCCGGGCCTGGCACAGGTGCGGTGCTTGCTCACCCCCATGCGTCTGCCCCTGAGCCCCAGATGCATGTGCTCACTCTTATGGAGTACAGCCAGAAACGTGGCTGCCCCAGACAGGCAGAGCAGAGGCCAGCGCCCCTTCGCTGCTTGGGACAAATCTGCCAGCATGCTCTCAGGGAGAAAAAACCACCTCTTGCCAAGCCGGACCTGGTTGCATTGTCTCCAAGACCGCCGTTCCCATGAGCACACTGGACGGGAGAACACGATGTGCCCCTGGTCCAGGGAGATGCCAGCCTTGAGCCCCTGTTCCACAGAACCTTCTCCAGTGACTTTTTAAATACTCTTTTTGGCTCAGATGGGGTCTAGGAATTCGTCAGAGCTGTCTTGTGCCCTTGTGATGAGAGTGACACGTGTGTCCGTGGCCGCACACAGAGCTGAGGGGCTGGAGAGCCAGCCAGAGCACTTGGAGGTGCCACTCGGCCTCCAGTTTAAAACTTGGGATGGAAATTTTCTCTGTGCACACTTAGTCTTGACAGAACTATTCAGCATATTTTGTTGACTGAGGTCATGAGTTTGAACCCGTAGTGAAGTCCTCTCTCGGGTCGGCCTGTGCTGTGGCGAGGGCTCCTGACAGGCACAAGCAGGGCACAGCAGGGAGGACGGCACCACCAGACATCTCACTCCGTTCAGGAGAGAGCAAAGGGACGACCGTCACTGAGCATGAGGAGAAGATCGAAGGAGAAGTGGAAAGAAACCTGTTAAAGGAAACAGTTAAAGTCCAGAAAGACCATGAGAACTCCCTGGAATGAGGGATTGAGGTTAAGGGATGAGAAATGCAGACTTGCCAGAAAACGTGGAACTACCTCTGGGTGCCCGACAGTCACTGGGTTCTCTGGACAAGAGATAAAACCTAACAGGTTTTATCCAGAGGTTTTATAAACCTCTGCTGACTGGGATGTCAACCAGGTTTTATCTGGTTTACTTCCAGAGAAAGTAGGCTTGCTGCTTTCTTCTGTGGCTGTGTGATCTTTCACCATTTCTCTTTTAAGAACATCATAAATGAGCTAATATTAGAACACTACATGGTGTGTAGTCTCTGGAGTGCGTCTGTTAAGTAAGTTCTAATGACCAAAAGCATAGATCAGTGAAGTAGACAGTGAACCAGCACCAAGCAGTGGGGCAAATCTCTTAAGAGAGTCACGGAAGGATTACGAAAGGGAGAGCATGTTCAGCTAGGCTGACCAGAGCAGGCTTCATGGAGGAGGTAGCATCTGGGCAGACCCTTCATGGGCAAACAGGGATGATTCTCTAACAGGGTGTCCCATCCCTCATCACCTCCTGGACTGTGGCCACAGCCTCCCTCCTCACCTCCCAGCCTCCCATCCCTTCCCAGTCATACTTCCCCTCCACACAGCCTCCAGAGCATGCCCTTGGTTCAAACCCCGTGACCCCCATTATGGACAGGAAAAAGGCCGAGAAGACCCTTCTCCGTCGGGCTGTGCCTGATCCTTTAGCCCCTCATGGCCGGCCTGCCCACAGCTCTGCCTTCTGCCCCCTCCACCTGGAAGGCCTTTCCTTGCCCCTCTGCTCAGCCGGAAAGGTTCCTTCTCCAGGTCCCAACCCAGACAGCACCTCACCTGCCACGTACCAGTGTTAGGCCCTGCATCCACCCAGCACTTTGTAAACTGTAGCATCTTCCAGTTTCCACTGCAGTTGCTTATTTGTATTTAGTCTCCCCTCAGTAGACTTTGAGATATTGGAAGAACAGACAATTGGATGTTTATTTTTCCACCTTAGGATTTAACACAGTCCTTGTGCATCGCAAACACTGAAGGGAAGGAGGGAGAGGGGGTAAGGATGGAAGGAAGGAGGGAGGCAGGAGAGCAGAAATGCTGAGTTCTGGCTAATAGGATTGTACACTTAGAAGTAGTCTGAGCAAATCTGAGTGTTGAAATCAAGCATGGAACCGAGAACATTTGGGGGAAGAAGAGATGAAGGTTAAGGGTCAGGAACAAGGAGGAATTCCCAGGTTTAGGAGCAAGGGTCCTGGACAAGGACCTGGAGAGGGAACACCCACGGAGGACAGGCCTCCCAAGCAAGGTTATGTAGCCCCATCAGTACGGCGAGGGGTAGAGCAGGAGGAGAACGGGGAGACCTCAGGGTTTACCGCTCAACGGTCAGGTGGATGGAGAGAGCAGCGTTCATGGTGTGGCCGGGTCAGGACTTAGCTGAAGAGACACAGGCAGAGGCCACGGAGTGGAGGGTGGAGGAGAACAGAGGACTGGGGCTTCAAGGGGATGGCAAGGCTCAGGGGAGACAGTTTTTCGAGCCGTGGGGGAGCCAGGCACTTTGCAAAGCAGCAAGGAAGGAGTCAGCGGCCAGGGAGAGCCTGGAGAGGCAGGAAGGGTCAAGGGAGGAATGGAAGAGATGGAGCGGGGTTCCCTGGGGACCAGCAGGGTGGAGGTCTCAGGGAGCAGCCGGGAGAGCGGGAGGCATTCCCAGCTGTCCAGGCCAGGGAGAGGTCAGTGTGCGAAGCCAGAGGCCCTTCCCAGCTCTGACATGAGACTGAAGCTTGCGGAGCCATGGCTTCTGTCCCCTGCCCCTCCTTGGTGACCCGGGGACGGAGAGAAAAAGACTGCAGGCTGAACCGGAGGCAGGAACAAGAACAGAGAGTCTTACCACAAGAACGTCTTATCACAGCCGAGCAAGGGGTGGTGTATGCCAGGCCACCAAGAACAATGACACTAACTCATCCCAGACATCTGCATGCGTTGCGGGACATGGACCCTGCCTCCCCTCGCTGACTGGGATGTCAAAGGGAAAGTGGGAAGGGGCCAGGGGCCAGGCGTATGGGGAGGCACTTGCGTCTGTGTTGTGTGTGGTGGCAGGCAGACGTTCAGAGAGGTGGGCTCGTGGAGAACCTTCGCATTCAGCGTACTTTCGACATACCTGTGAGAAGCCGCTAAGCCATAGGTTTCCTTGAAGAAAGTAGGCTTGCTGCTTTCTTCTGTGGCTGAAAGTAATAAATTTTCATCATAGAAAATACGAAAATACAGAGGAGTTGAAAAGAGGGACAGCAACCCACGGTGCTCCCTTCCAAAGATAAGCATTGTGGACACAGAAGAAAATTCAACAAAACCTTGTGGTTTTGAAGGCACTATTTCTCTTCTCTCTAGAACATTAAAGAAAACAACTGTGGCTAGTTTTGGTGTCACTCTCTGCAAAAGGAAGGTTATGCTTACAAGTTTTTTTAAAAAAGAATAACAGTGTGTCTACAAAACTTCCAAGCAAATCAGGAGTCACGTAGTATGTACTAGCCCAAAATGACAGGCTTATATTAAAGAAATCTTACCTATTTATGTGCTTACTTTTATCTCATTCCAGAAAGTATTCTGTGGGAGGAAGGTGGCTTTTAAATGTGCACATAGGAACAGCTGCATTTAATATTTTGTGGCTCAGACTAGAGGAGCAGCCTCTCTTTGATGCATCTTTAAATGAGAAAACCAAGTCCCCTAAAGAAAAGTAATAGTCTTGCCAGAAAGGCTCCCAGGCCCTCTTTCCTCCTCCCTCACCCACCCCAGCCTCCTGCCCCTCTGTGCGGTGTTCTTTGTGTGGGAGAAGCCCAAGGTGAGACTGGACAGGGGCTGGGAGGTTTTGCATAACCTTGTGTCTTTACCCACAGAGAAGGGTCCCCCTCCTGCAGCCGAGGGCCGGCCTGCACCACCCTGGATCACCATCGCTCGGCAGAAGCGACGAGGGACCTCGGACCAGCCCCCAAACCAGGAAGACAAGCCCGGGGCCCGCACCGTGAAGTCTGAAATAGGAAAGCAAGCCAAGGCGCCCGAGAGAGCCCAGGTGCTTAGAGCAAACGCTTTCTGTCTCTGTGGGTCTGGGAGGGACCAGCACGCTAGAGCTGGGGCCCGGCACCCCACGCATCCTGCATGGTCATCACAGGGACACTTGCCTGTGGTGTTTGCTGGTGTCTGCCCTCTGTGTGTGCCGGGCTGCTGGAAGCGGGTGGATTGCTCAGGCAGTTGAGACAGCTCTCTGCTCCCTGCCTCCTAGGCAGCGCGGCTCAGCATCTGGAGAAATGGAACGGGGTTAAACTAACTTCTCAGTTAGCAGCGTGGTGACCATGTCTGCAGCCCCATCTCGGCTCGTTGCACCGTGTGGATGAGCCCTGCGTTTGCTGCGGGGCTGGCTGCCTGCTGGGGCTCCTTCTTCCTCACCGCGGGCCGTGGGGCCGGACCTGGGGGTTCCACTTTGCACTCTGGTCTGAAACAGTGTTTTCGCACCCAAGCAACTGTGCTCGGAAATAGGATGAGACCCACAGCTTTTGTATTCCTCCTAATAGCCACCACGATAAACCCATACGCGTGTTTCAGCCGTGGGAGGAAACGAGCCTGAGCCTGCAGTAGGACCTGCGCCCCTTCATTTGAACCAAAAGCTCCATCACATCTACCCTTGAAAACCTTCCTGCAGGCTGAGGGAATTTATAAAGCAAATATTAACCAGTCATCTTGGTTTGGGGCATCCACGTTCACACCAGGTGTCCTAAAAAATCCCAAAACTATTTCCAAACACAGTTCGCTTTGACTTTTAAATGGAATCCCTGCCATCCAACATGTGGGGCTGAGGCCAGGTGTGGGGACAGGGCAGAAGCCATGATGCCTGTGTGGGCTGAGTCCCAGGCCCCACGCTAGCCCGAGTCTGCCATCCTGAAGGCCCCTCTCAGCAAGGGCACAAAGCAGAGCTCTGCCAAGAAAGTACCAGTGGCACGACTCATCTTTGCACAGAAATGCCGCAGCCCATTGCCTTTGGTTCTGTTTGCCCCCTGTGGGAATCTCAGGTCACCAAACAGCGTGTGTGTCTCTCTTGTGTCTTTTTTTTTTTTTTTAAGATTTTATTTATTTATTTGACGGAGAGAGATACAGCGAGAGAGGGAACACAAGCAGGGGGAGTGGGAGAGGGAGAAGCAGGCTTCCGGACGTAGGGCTCGATCCCAGGACCCCGGGATCATGACCTGAGCAGAAGGCAGACGCTTAACGACTGAGCCACTCAGGCGCCCCTCTCTTGTGTCTTAATAGGAGCCCATGAAGCAAGCTGACTTCGTCCGCAGCAAGTCTTTCCTGGTGGCTCCTGCCAGGCCCACTGTGGACCGGAGGCAGGGGACAAAGCTCTGCCTCCAGGAGGGGCTGCAAAGAGGAATCTCGTTGTCCCATCAGAACTTGGGTATGAAGCCTGCAAGCAGTACCAAACACTTTGAAATACGTTTCCGGGATTGGTCCTGCTTTTTTTGGTTTTCTTTTCTTTTTCCAAATTACTTTGCCACATTGATTTTTTAAACAGCTTTTACTGACACGTCGTTTAGGTGCCATAAAACTCACTGGTTTTAAGTGTACAACTCAGCGAGTATCTATTGACAGTGAGAATGTATTTACCGACTTGTACAACCGTCACAATCCAATTTTAGAACACTTCCCTCACCCTAAAAAAAACCTCATGCCCATTTACAGTTATTCAGTGTTCACGACCCCAGGGCTAGGCAACCACTAATCTACTTTCTGTCTCCATATTACTTGTTTTTTGGGGACATTTCTCATAAATGGAGTCATAAAGTATGTGTTCTTCTGTATCTGGCTTCTTTGACCAAGCATATTGTTTTCGAGATTCGTCTCTGTTGTCACATGCATCAGTATTTTTAAATTTATTTTTCATTGTGGTAAAATATATAAAACAAAATTTACCATCCTAGCCATTCTTCAGTATACAGTTTGGCAATGTTAAGAATATTCACACTGTGGTGCAAATCGATCTCCAGAGTTCCCACAGTTTTATTCTGGAAGTTTCTCTCACCTCACTGCGTTGCTGGAACTGTTTTTGAGCCTGCTATTCTGAAGTCTCTTTAGTACATAA
Source organism: Neomonachus schauinslandi (assembly GCF_002201575.2). Taxonomy (NCBI): domain Eukaryota; kingdom Metazoa; phylum Chordata; class Mammalia; order Carnivora; family Phocidae; genus Neomonachus; species Neomonachus schauinslandi. The sequence goes on along the minus strand of NC_058412.1, from coordinate 77,377,455 downwards.
ATTATTCTATGCCTAAATTTTCTTTACATGTTTACGTATTAATGGATTTTATGTTTGAGACCACAGTTAAGACCTTGACGTATATTTTAAAGAAACACAAGAGGCTTAAGTGGAAATCCAAACTCATTTCTCATGTTTCTGTTTGTTTTGTCTTCTTTCCAGCAGCTCAGTCTGCAGTGATGACGGAGAAAGAATTGCATCAGCTGAAGAGAGCCAGTTACGCCAGTGCGGATCAGCCATCCTGGATGGAACTTGCCAGAAAGAAATCGCAAGCTTGGAGTGACATGCCCCAGATTATAAAATAGGCTGACAGCCTGCTGCTAAAGAATGTCCACTACCTTGACGGGTCACTGAGTTAAAAACTGCCAGAAAATCAAGGCAAACAAACTGTGAAACTGAAGAGTGATTTTATCGTCAAGTTAGGGGAGAACAAGCTTGGGGAAGAGGAGGGAACCAGGCCAACAAAGACAGACACACAGCCACAATCCTGGGCCCAAGGTGCCCTAAAACAAGAACACCATTGAAAAGGGCCAGGAACAAGGTCCTGTGCCCAAAGGTATGAATGTGAGTCTTTGAGAATTGCCTTGATAAAGAGGGCTTGGACAGAAAGAGAGCGGGAGTGAACCATGAATGCCGAAGGCAGGAGCGCCTGCCAGGTCAGAGGAGAAGGTCTTCCAGGAGAACGTGTGTCTCTGCTTCCACCCGAGATCAACCTGTGTCTCCGGTTCTCGTCTTGCCTGTGGATCCCGTCTTCTTTCATGTTTACTATTAGGCATGACATTTTTGGTAAAACAGGGATGCCATTTCCAAGAGCAGCTATAAAACCGTCTTCCTGAAGATAGTCACTCTAAGAAGGAGTGGATGGAACATAGCCGGGTTCATCAATTCACAGACTGTTTCCAAAAATAATTTTTAGACTTTTCCACAAGGCATCTGTGTCCTTAACCATTGCACAATGCATTGCCTGTTCAATAAAAGGTTTCAAACATGCCTCTGTCATGTGTGTAAATGTTCTTTCTCCTGACACTTGGAGAATGTCCTCCAGCAATGAGTGAAATGCAGTGTATAGCATTTCAATGTGTGTGTGTGTGTGTGTGTGTGTGTGTGTATAAAATTCAGAATCTCAGTTGGGTTGATTTGGAGTTTTCTGAGATTCTTTTTTCCAATAAAATTTCAGTGTTTATTTTTGGAAATCAGAAGATAATGTAGGTAGGTTTGTTTGTTTTTCTGTTTTTCTGTTTTCTTCTACTTGGTGCAACATCTTAAAAACATAAAATTTCTAAACAGTTCTAATTCTTTAGCATCGAATTAATCTAACCTGCACATTTCTGTTGAAAACTAGGTTATCAGTGTTTTAGCCAGGATGACCCATGAATATAGAATGTGGAGAAGCCAGCAGAGGAAGAGCATATATTTAGGATCTCAGAATTGTGTCTCAGTTATATAATACCTCTATTTTTAAAAATATTTCCAATTTGTTCCTTTGAATAAGCTAATCTTCATAGGAATATGTACAGCTGGGAGCATGTAGCCACCAAAATCAGTAAACCTTTATAGATATTATAATTTGATTTTATACACCCTGAGTTCTACTTTTATTGTATTTTCTATCCTCATGAATAATTATTTTTCTAGCTGTTAGAACTACATTTGATCTTGATGAACTAGAACTTGACCAAGCCTGCCTTTATTGAAAAAGTCCCTGGATAGCTCTTCTTTTCCTATCCAGATTGATTTATTAATTTCATTCTCTTAGAGAACATTAATACTGAATGCCATGGTAAATGTGCTCTAAACAAGAACTCGATCTGTCTAGAATTGCTCCAACAGCTTAGACATAAATAATTTTAACTAGAAAAAAAATTCTATTGGCTATTACTATCCCAAACCACGATTCCCTTATTAGCAGAACATTTCAGATGAACAATTTTGAGGCAGTAGATTTGACCATAAGATCAAAAGTACTTGGTTCAGTTTATTCAAATAGAGGTTGGTATTCTCTGTGTGTTTCAGGACTTGGTTTCATGCTCTCTGGCATCTGGCAAGTTAGAAGAACATAGATGTTTAAGACACCGGAAGAATTCACGGGGTGGGTGGCCCTGTATCTACCACCCCTGTGCATGAAGGTTGTGATCTTCTGCCGTCACAAGAGAAGCCAAGACCGTGGCCAAAATTTGGAAGATGCTGAATGAAGTCTAGAGTGGCAGTGGAGATGGTCCGAGTCTGCAGGGAATTGCCATGCCTGGTTTTCCTGAGAAGAAAGAGGGAACGATTATTGAGTGCCTTCTGTTTACCAGGCCCTGCTCTGAGTGCGTCATATATATTACCCTAATTCTCTCCACAATCCTTTGGGAGTAAGCTTATCTCCACTTTGCAGATGAGGAAACTGAGGCACATTAAGGTTAAGGTCACCTGTCCAAGATTTCACAACAGGTGAGCACCTACCTGATAATTGACTCCAGCCTTTCAACACTACCCTTCAGTGACGGCCCCATTTTTAAAAAAAGCATTAGCATGGAGGTCAATCTGTGTCCTCGAAAACATAATATAGACAAGGAAGCCCTGAACTTGACCTTAAGGGCTCTTATGTGGCTATAGCTGAACATTTGAGTCTCCCCCAAATTTGCATTAAATCCTAACACCCAATGTGATGATATCAGGTGGTGGAGCCTTTTGGGAGGTGATTAAGTCTTAAGGGTGGATCCTTCATGAATGGTATTAGTACCCTGATGAAAGAGTTCCCAGAGATCTCCTTGCTCTTTCCAGTATGTGAGAACACAGCAATAAGACAGCTCTCTATGAACCAAGAAGAGGGCCCTCATCAGACACTGGATCTGCCAGCACCTTGATCTTGAACTTCCCAGCCTCCATCCAGAACAGTGAGAAAGAAATGTTTGTTGTTTATAAACTATCCAGTTTATGGCAGCCCTAACAGACTAAGACACGTGTCCTAGAGACAAGCATGATGCTTCCTGGGTGACTACATTCACCCTTATCCTTCAGTTCCCAAGAAGGACTGGAGAAAGTACGAGGGTTCTTTTGTAATTTTTAATCATGAGTACCTACACGAACTATGAGATGTTTTCATTCATTCTTTCATTCAGTTGACAGTTCTGGGCAGGCGTTTGACCAGGGTACACTGGTGAGCCAATGGACAATAGGCATTCTAGTTGGGGGGGGGCCCTAAATAAATAAACATGAAACATGAGAAAAACATGGGAAAACAATACCTGCAATGGTGAGCCTAAAACAGAGGGACTTTGTTGTGGCAGAAAAGGTTATTTGAGAGTGGGTAGATAGGAAAGGATTTGTTGAAGAGGTGACCTAGTTATAAAAATGAACCAGCCATGCAGAGATCTGGGGGAGAACACTCTGGGCAGAGGTGACAGCTCTATAAAGTCCCAGGCCCTCAGACCTGGTATGTTCAGGAAGCAGCGTAGCCGGTGCGTACAGGACAAGGGGGAGAAGCAGGTGCAGATACCAGGAAGCAGGCTGGAGCAGTTGTGAGGGGCCTGGCAGGCCATGTGGGGAGGTGGATTTGTTCTAAGTTCTGTGGGAAGTCAATGAAGAGAAGCGATGGGAGGTGATGTGTTTTACATTCCAAGAAGACAGCTGTAGCTTCTAGGTGAAAATGTATGGGGGCACAGGTAGAAACAGGAAGCTAGAAGCCTGTTCCATAGTCCATGTGGGATCATGGTGGTCTGGTCTAGGTGTAATGATGGAGGCGGAGAGAAGTGGATGGATTCAAAATACTTTTTTTTTTTTAAAGATTTTATTTATTTATTTGACAGAGAGAGACATAGCGAGAGAGGGAACACAAGCAGGGGGAGTGGGAGAAGGAGAAGCAGGCTTCCCGCAGAGCAGGGAGCCTGATGCGGGGCTTGATCCCAGGACCCTGGGCTCATGATCTGAGCCGAAGGCAGACGCTTAATGACTGAGCCACCCAGGTGCCCCCAAAATACTTTTTAAAGGGAGTATAAAATCCATCATGCTGGTGGGCTTGATTTGGTGTGAAAAGGAAAGGATGGACATAGAGATGACACCTAGAATTTTGGTTGGAGCTCCCAGATGAGTAGCGATATTATTTACAGAAATGGAGTTGGGGGAGGATTTGCTACAAAAAGGAGTTCAATTTTGGACATTTAAAAAAATTCAACTGTAATTAACATACAGTGTTACGTTAGTATCAGGTGTACAATAGAGTGATTCAACAATGCTATACGTTACTAGTGCTCATCAAGGTAAGTGTGCTCTTAATCCCCTTCATCGAGCTCACCCATCCCCACCCACCTCCCCTCTGGTAACCACCAGTTTGTTCTCTATAGTTAAGAGTCTGTTTTTCTGCTTGTCTCTTCCTTTCTGTGTTCATTTGTTTTGTTTCTTAAATTCCACATATGAATGAAATCATATGGTATTTGTCTTTCTGTGACTGACTTATTTCACTTAGCATTATACCATCTAGATCCATCCATGTTGTTGCAAATGGCAAGATTTCATTCTTTCTTATGGCTGAGCAATATTCCATTGTATATATATGCCACCTCTTCTTTATCCATTCATCTATGAATGGACACTTGGGTTGTTTCCATATCTTGGCTATTGTAAATAATGCTGCAATAAACATAGGTGTGCATATATCTTTTGGAATTAGTGTTTTCAAATTCCTAGGGTAAATATCCAGTAGTGTAATTAGTAGATGATATGGTAATTCTGTTTTTAATTTTTTGAGGCACATTCGTACTGTTTTCCACAGTGGCTGCACTAGCTTGCATTCCCACCAACAATGCACTGGAGTTCCTTTTTCTCTATATGCTCACCAACATTTGCTATTTCTTATCTTTTTGATACTAGCCATTCTGACAGGTGTGAAATGATATCTCATTATGGTTTTGATTTGCATTTCCCTGATGATGAGTGATGTTGAACATCTTTTCATGTATCTGTTGGCCATCAGTATGCCTTTTTGGGAAAATGTCTATAATGTCTTCTACCCATTTTTAAATTGGATTCTTTATTTTCTTGGTATTGAGTTGTAGAAGTTCTTTATATATCTTGGATATTAATACCTCATCAAATATGTCATTTGAAAATATCTTCTCTCATTCAGTGACTTGTCTTTTTGTTTTGTTGATGGTTTCCTTCAGCGTGCAAAAGCTTTTTATTTTGATGTAGTCTCAATCGTTTAATTTTGCTTTTGTTTCCCTTAGCAAAGAAGACATAGTTAGAAAAATGTTTCTACAGCTGATGTCAGAGATTCTTGCCTATGTTTTCTTCTAGGAATTTTATGGTTTCAGGTGTCACATTTGGGTCTTTAATCCATTTTGAGTTCATTTTTGTGTGTGGTGTAAGAAAGTAGTCCAGTTTCATTCTTTTGCATGTAGCTGTCCAGTTTTTCCAACACCATTTGTTGAAGAGATAGCCTTTTTCCCATTGTATATCTTTGCCTCCTTTGTTGTATGATTTTGGACATCTTAAATTTGAGATTCCCGTTAAACAGCTAAAAAGTTATACAGCTGGAAATCATCAGCATTTAGATTGGATAAGGATTCAAGGGTCTGGAAAAGGAAGAGAAGTGTCTCAGGATTGACCCTAGGATATACCAACACTTACAGATCTAAAGAAAGCAGAGCCAGCAAAGGAGACAGGAATTGTCTATGAAGGAGGAGGAAAAGCAGGCAAGAGAAGAAAGTGTTGGAAGGAAGAGGGAGGAATCAGCTATGTAGGCTGGGATCTAAGAGATCCAGCCAGATGCGAACAAGAGTGACCACGGGCTCTGGGAACGTGGAAGTTATAGGTGATCTTGACAAGAGCAATTTCAGTGGAATGCTGGGGGCAGAAGCACAAGTAGAGTGAGTCAGGTCAGCCAGCCTACTGAGACATCAGCTGTATTCACCTTTCAAAATTTTACTTTGAATGGGAGAAGAAATGGCACCCTAAGGGGGAAGGGGTATGTGGCCAACAGAGGGTTTGTTTGTTCATTTATTAGAAAAGACAAACAAGAGTGTGTTTATGTGTGGATGGGAATTAATGTGTAGGAGGAGAGAAGGGAAAATTGCTGAGGCAGGTCTTCCTGAAGCACACCTTGCCTTCCAGAGCTTCCCACAAGGATGAATGCCTGCATTGTGAGCTGCTCTTGTTCCTAGAAATGGGAGCCCCCGGTTTTGATCCAGCTTCCAAGGGAGGCCCAACCGTGATGACAATGTCCTGGTTATATCCTTCCCCTGCTTGCCCTGGGTCTTCCATTCCCACAGCCGCCTTCCTTCTTGGGACTCATGCATCTTTGTTGTTGTCCTTCTCCAGAACTTGGCTCTTGACGGTCTGCAGAAGAACTCCATGCACACCTGACACTCTTTGGTCAGGTCTACTAACTATTTGAGGGTGGAGTCACACAGCAGCGACCTATCCCAGAGGCCATATCCCTCTCTAACCTCCCAGTCCCTCAGCCCCCCACCCCACCATCAGGACAAATTGCTCTCGGTTGTCTCGAGCACTTCAGGCCTGCCTTTGCCTCTCACATTCATATACCACACTAAGAGGCTTAACAGAATTTCTTCAAAACAAATGGAGTCATTTTGCTGAGGGAAATTTTGATGAATAAAATTGTCTCCATTTCATTCAAGCCTATCCCTTGATTAATGTTTAAAACCACCAGCAGCAGGATCTGTGGCTCCTGGGAAGTTCTTGTGACTCCATCCATCCTGAGTTGTCATGCTTCTCTCCTCAAAGCATCCATTTTATAGGACTCCGTATAAAACCCTGGAGATACTCTCCTTCTGGACTTCATACAAGCTTGAATAAGTCTCTCCCTAAGACTATAGTCACTGTCTCTAGCTTGAGCAAGCCTGCCAACTGCAGGATAATCAAGGCTCCCTCATCCACACTGAGGAGAGGCCGTTCATCTGTTTTGCAGGACAGAAGTCCTCAAGAAGAAAAAAAATATACTGAGTAAATACAGGTACCTGGGAAATTTTAAGAAAAATGCAATCGGTGAAGTGGGTTCTAGATTTGCAACAGTTTTAAGTGGAAGATGGAGGAATAAAGAAAGTGGAAAACCTGAAATCTTTATATTGGATCCAGAGAGAAAACAATAGAGAAATATTTCTTTGGCAGCTGCAGTGGTTTTAAAATATGTCTACGAATTCTCTGACAATCCTGCCTTCAAAAGTAGAGCCTAATTCCCCTTCCCTTGAGTGTGAGACAGACTTTATTCCCACTTCTAACTCTAGAGTGTAGCAGAAGTGACCATGTGAGGCTTCCAAAGCAAGGTGATGGAAGACATTGCTGCCTTTACCTTCTGAACGGTTCTCTCCAAGAGAAGCCAGTCACCATGTCTGGAGGACACTCAAGCAGCCTGTGGAGAGACCTGTGCAGAAAGAACTGAGACCTCCTGTTATGGGCTGGATTGTGTCTCCCAAAATTCATACGTTAAAGTCCTAACTCCGCCCCTAGTACCCAGAAGGTGACTATTTTTGGAGACAAGACCTTTAAAGAGGTCATTAAGTTTAACTGAGGTAATCAGGGTGGACCCTAATCCAATATGACTAGTGCCCTTATAAGAAGAGGAAGTTTGGACACAGATACGCACAAAGGGAAGACCATGTGATGACACAGGGAGATGGCCATCTATAAGCCTCGGAAGAAATCAACCCTGCCACCACCTTGATCTCAGACGTCCACCCTCCAGAACTGTGAGAAAACACCTTTCTCTTGTTTAAACTGTCTAGTGCGTGGTGCTTTGTTATGGGAGCGCAGCAAACTAATACACCTGCCAGTCACCAGCGCCACGTTGCGAGCCATGTGAATGAGCCATTCTAGAATCGGCCCCTCCGGCCCCAGTCAAGCCTCTAGATGACTGCAGCCCAGCTGACATATTGACTGCAATCTCATGAGAAATCCCAGGACTGACTATCCAGTGAGGCTGCTCCCGATCCTGGGCCGCTGAAATTGTTAGGTAATAAATGTTTAATACTGTTTCAAGCTCCTAAGGTTTGGAGTTACATAGCAACTGGTACCTAATACAGTAGTTTCATATACTTTTTCTGGGTCATAAAGTGAAAATTCCCTTGTTTTAAAGTTAATATTTTACTTGAGGTTAAGAATGTAACCATAAGCACAGTGTGAGAGAATTTTACTTAACACTTCCCAAACCGCAATCTGTCTTAGGGTCTGTGGCAGAGATAACTGGGGCGGGGTGGGGGGGGGGGCGGAAATACACCAAGGTCTGTGATCCCCTTGCATAGTATGAAGTTGTTTCTAGAAGCAGATGTCCAGCCAGTGACTACATCTCCAGCTGCAGCCCTCTCCCACCCAGCACATCTACCTATACGTAGGACCCTGTCATTGAGTTCTGGCTAAGAGACTGTGAGTGGCAGTGATGTGCATCCCATATACAAAGCCCTAATTTTTTAGAGAGAGCTCAGGAGAGGACAACCAAGATGGCAAGGAAGTGTCCTGTACAAGAGACTTCAGAGAAAGGAGATGTTTAGCTCAGAAAGACCAAGGGGAGGTAGAAGAGGCATCTTCAGATGTTTGAAGAAAGAAGAGGAATTGACTTAGTCTGTGCAATTCTCCAGGGAACAAACCAGGACCAGAAATGAAAGTTCAAGAGAAGGACAAAGAATGTTCTGTTATTGTTGTCCATCATGGGACAGGATGCCCAGTCAGGAGTGAGCTCCCTGACACTCAAAGTGAGCAAGCTAAGGGAGGATGGCCGTCCCTGTGGGAGGCTGTCCAGCTCTTCACCTTGGCAAGGAGTTTGGACCCGGTGGCCTCCCCGGAACTAGAGCTACTCTGTATCTACAACATGCAGTAGTCTGAGGCAGGGCCTCCTACATTAGTTTTATAATGTAATTACATTACATTGCTCTTAATACTAATTATTACCAAGAAGCAATCATCCAGAAAATGATCCAAATGGGCTTTTATGTAGAATGTAGTTGTCCAGAGTGCTTTGAAAGCTTTTTATTACCAGGAAAAGGAAGCCATGCAGAACCAACCAGTCAGAAGATGGGGCCTTCATGGTTCCCCTCTATGGGTGAATGTGATGGGGGCAGGGATGCAGATCTGCTTCCCCAGCTGCACCCCTGAATTGTCCTGTCAGTCTATTTAACTCCCAAGTGTAGGGAAATATTTATTTATTCGTTGGTAGATACGAATAATCTCTAGTGAATAGGTTTTTTAGGACCAAATAGCAGAAATAATGTAGGCTGAATGCATGCATTTGGGGTAATAGAACAAGTGTTTGGGAGGTGGTTGACATTTGCTTTATATGCATTGTCTAGCATCCTTCCTGCCTTCTCCATAGGGAAATTATCCTTATTAGCATGGAAATAAAGGAGAGATATGTTTGTGATGCCCAGATCATTAAAAACAACAACGGTCAGGCTGGTGGTTGGAGTTTGCTCATTAACCTCTCCTAAGACACCCTGAAGTATTTGCAGAGAGGCCAGGAGCCTCCAGATGAGGAGAGCAGCCCTCCCTGCCAAGCACCTGGTTTGACAATTACTATTACATTTGCAGAGAAACAGAAATTCAACATTTAGCCCATGATCTAATAGAGAACAACTTGCATCTGAAAGATTCCCCACAAGGATAAGAATTCTGGTATCAAACTTAGGAAAATGCAAAATTGTTACGGAGACAAAGGAAACTGGAGGCAAATCACCAGGGAGTCCTTTAGACAAAATAAACCCAATCTTTCAGAAGCTGAAGCCTTTAAATGTAGATGCCCCATCTTTCTTCCCAAAGGCAGGGGAGGAGGGACCCACGGATCAGATTGTTTTCCTTATCACCCACTCCCACCCCCTCATCTACCATCTTGTCTGTAAGGATCAGGCACTCCCACCAGGTGGGCGGCCCAGGCTCCCAGGAGGCCAGAGCAGGAGGCAGAGGTTAGATGCCTACAGCCACACTGTAGGCATGAGTGGAGGGCATCCCTCAGACCCCCTGCCTCGAATTGCCCTGTCCTCTCAGAGCTCCAAGCATAGCCAGAGTTTACGAAGGAGGTGGGATCAAGCACTAACCTCAAAGTGGCCAAATTGGGAGCCAGCTTTCCTGGCAGTGACTGGAGCCAGACATGTGCTGGGTCACCTGGTGAACTCGGAGGTCCCAGCAGCTCCTGCCCTTAAAGGCTGTGGTTCTGTGCATCCACTGGACACCACCGCACTGGCTATAGCAGGTTTCCAGATATTTTCTTCTATTTATGATCTCTTCCCACAGGGCACTGGACTTGCAAGCTATTATAGGCTTCCTTGTATCCCCGCAAATTCATTGGTCAAAGTCCTAACCATAGGTACCTCAAAATGTGGCTGTACTTGGAGACAGGACCTTTAAAGAGGTAATTAAATTAAATGAGGTCACTAGGGTGAGCCCAAATCCAATACAACTGGTGTCCTAATAAGAGATCAGGGCATGCGTGTGTGCATACGCACACACAGAGGGAAGGAAAACCATGTGACAACACAGGGAGAAGGCAGCCATCTACAAGCCAAGGAGAGAGACCTCAGAAGAAACCAATCCTGCTGATACCTTGATCTTGGACTTCTATCCTCCAGAGTTAAGTGAAAATAAATTTCTGTGGTGCTTTGTTATGGCAGCCCTAGCAAACTAATACACAAGTCTAGTGTGGTCTGTATTTAGGGTTTAGAGTTCAAGTTTACAGTGGTTTGGAAATAAGTATTGAAAAGTAGGAAGTGTACTTTTCTCCCCACTTTAATTTTTTTTTTTTTTTAAGATTTTATTTATTTATTTGAGAGAGAGAATGAGAGAGAGAGCATGAGAGGGGGGAGGGTCAGAGGGAGAAGCAGACTCCCTGCTGAGCAGGGAGCCCGATGCGGGACTGATCCAGGGACTCCAGGATCATGACCTGAGCTGAAGGCAGTCGCTTAACCAACTGAGCCACCCAGGCGCCTGGTTTAATTTTCTTTTTTAAGAATCAAGATAATGCATGAGGTGCTTGGGTGGCTCAGTTGGTTCAGCATCCAACTCGTGGTCTCAGCTCAGGTCTTGATCTCAGGGGTGTGAGTTCAAGCCTCACCTGGGGCTCCATGCTGGGTGTAGAGCCTACTTAAAAAAAAAAAAAGGAATCAAGATAATGTGTGCAGGGCACCTGGTGGGCTTAGTCAGTAGAGTATGTGACTCTTGATCTTGGGGTCGTGAGTTCGAGCCCCACATCTAGTGTAGAGATTTTTTTTTTAAACAAAGGATAATACATGCAATTTTTAAAAATCATAATGTTTGGTAATCCCAGCAAACTTCTTCTGTAAAAGGCCAGATAGTAAATATCTTAGGCTTGCAAGCCACAGAGTATCTGCCATAATTAATCAGTTCTGCTATTGTTAACACAAAATCAGCCATAGGTAATATAAATAAGTGTGACTGTGTTCTAATAAAACTTTATTTACAGAGGGCGCCTGGGTGGCTCAGTCGGTTAAGCGACTGCCTTCGGCTCAGGTCATGATCCTGGAGTCCCGGAATCGAGTCCCGCATCGGGCTCCCTGCTCAGCGGGGAGTCTGCTTCTCCCTCTGACCCTCCTCCCTCTCGTGCTCTCTGTCTCTCATTCTCTCTCGCAAATAAATAAATAAAATCTTAAAAAAAAAAAAAAAACTTTATTTACAGAAACAGGCAGCCTCTCTGAGGCCATATTTTGCTGACACCTGAGCTACAGGATAATATGAAATGAAAAATCAAAGCCTTATACTCCCAGAGGCAGGCCCACTCACCAGAATAACCACATTTACCCAGTTTTGTATTCTTTGGGTGATTACACCCATAATTCTAGGTAATACACTTATAACTTTATTTCCTGATTTATTAATTTTACATGGCATCTACTGAGCGCCCTATGAAATACGATAAAATTGTGTGACTCATATTACTTCTTCCCTCCACTACTCCCCAAGACTCATCTTTTATAAACATACATATTTATAGTTTTTCTTTTGTTTACCTTTATTACCTTGTTGTTTCTTTTTCTGTTAACAGAACACCATTCCTCTTGATTCTCCATGATGTGAGGATCTGGTTATTCCTTCATCACCTTGTACTCTTCCCTACCCTTGCCCAACTGCTGTCCATTCTTGCTACCTTTCCAGTACCCATGTTATAAGATTTGCATTCCATTTTGTATATTGACTAGGTCTTTGGTGCTCTTCCAGAAGTTGATTCTAAAAATGCAAACTAAGAAACAGCATTCATAATATTTTAATTATATAAATATTAATCACTATAGAACCAAGTAGTGTGTTTGGAGAAAGAAATGTAATCCTCCAGTTACTAAATCCATCTCTCCATGGGACAATGTTCCAAGCATCAAAGCCGTGTGGATTTTTCTTATACTCCAACAAATACTCAAAATCGTATCATGCATTAGTTGGCAGTCTTATCCTAAAAATCCCATCATTAATCCTCAAGAACTCTGGTTCTCTGCTCCTTTTCCAGAGCATTCTTGTTTCATGGAAGCAATGCTCTAACATGGCACTCCAAGACTGTTGTTTTTTGAATTCTCTCTATCCTTTCCCTGAGAACAATCCTTGGGTTTCTTGTCTTAGTTCTTCTCTTTGAAACTGTTGGTTATCCTCAAGGTTATCTTCATTTTCCATTTGTATTTATGGATGAAAGCCAGACTGGTTGATCTGGGGAATTTGTTGTGGTTTCTTCTGCACTTGTGTAGCCTTTTTCTCCCCAGATCTCCTTCTGGAATAGGAAGACCAAGTCCATGGACAGGGAAGGTCAACTGGTAGGCTTAATTGTGCCCAGGCACAAAACCATGAATTCTGAGCATAGAGGTGTTGGAAGCCAAGACAAAGGCTCTGTTGTCAGGCAGTTTTCTCTTTTGTATCTTCTGAGCTGTGGCCCACTCTGCTATGTCATTACATTCACTTTCTACCTTCCAGAATTATATCCAAATCTGATCTCTGCTGGTATCCCCTTCTGTTCTCTGCTGTCTTGTGGAATTACTCCATTTCATACTTGATTTTATAGTCTTTTCAGTGAAACTCTGGGTAGGAGGCAAGGTAAATATGTGTGCTCACCTTCAATCTTGTCCTTCTTTTGCTTTTTAAACCATCAGCAGGAACCCAGAAAAAACTGAAGCTGTGGGGTACAATCGCCCACTGGTTGAAATATACAAGATAGATTTACCTTTGGGGGAAAAAATGCCTACTACTAGGTATTTACCCAAAAAATAACAAAAATGCACACTCAAAAGAGTACATGCACCCCAGTGTTTATAGCAGCATTGTCAACAATAGCCAAACTATGAAAAGAGCCCAAATGCCTGTCAACTGATGAAAGGATAAAGAAGAGAAAGAAGAGGTGGTATGTGTGTATATATATACACACACACAATGGAATTCTACTCAACCATCAAAAGGAATGAAATCAAACCATTTGTTAACTACGTGGATGGAGCTAGAGTATATTATGCTAAGCGAAATAAGTCAATCAGAGAAAGACAAATACCATATGATTTCACTTATATGTAGAATTTAAGAAACAAAAGGGATGAACATTCAGGATGGAAAAAAAGAGACAAAGGGGGAAACAAGTCATGAGAGACTCAACAACAGAGAACAAGTTGAGGGTTGATGGAGGGAGGTGGGTGGGGAATGGGATAGATGGGTGATGGGGATTAAGGAGGGTGCCCGTTATGATGAGCACTGGGTGTTGCATGTAAATGATGAACCACTGAACTCTACTCCTGAACCAATATTGAACTGTTTGTCAACTAACTAGAATTTAAATTAAAAAAAAATGAAACAATTGCTTAGATTTTTCCATTATTTGAATATAAGGAATAAATACTGCTAAAAAAGAGATTTGCCTGTGCCTAAATGTCTTTAAGACAGAATTTAAACCTGGATTTCCCCTTCTCCAAAGAGTAAGTTCTTGGCCACAGTTCTTCATATTTTAGGGGTATTTGAAAGAATATTATTAACTCATTAGGCAGAACTGTTTTCTCCTTCCTCCCTGCGTATTGATATCATTGATCATATTATCAGTCTGAAAAGCTGAAAGCAAAGTCAGCAACCTAAACTGCACTAAGTAAGGAGTGAGTTGGTTGTTCCTATAGGAGCTTTGAGCTTACACACTGGCTCATGTGATCCTGGTGCTCAGCAGTCTGAGCAAAGGTTCTGGAAACCCTCAGTCAGCATTTGGTGATTGGACGGGTATTCTCTGAGCCAGGTCTGTTTGCTTGAAGGATTCTCCCTTGGGAGAAAAGTCCTTCTAGCATCTCAATCCAGATGTTGCATCCCCTTTAAGGTGTCAAAAGGGTTAATCCCTTGACCTTCTGAGACAGAGAAGCCTGTGTTCAAGGGGCTGAGCAGGATGTGAGTCACTGGTTCCAGGAACTTAACATTCTTGATGAAGAACCATCCAGAACAGCCAGCAGTAATGAAGGCATCTTTAAATTAATTGGACTCCTTCATAAATCCAAAGGATAAATTAAATAAATCAATTGTCTGAGGTCAGTTGATTTGCAGTTTATATTTCTTCTGCAAAGACTTAACTGCAGATTTATTTTTGCATTTCTGAAGCCACATGATTTAGTGCTGATGCCTTTTTGAGGCTTTGATAACTGCCATGATTATTAAGGCCGTGGAAGGTATGCAGATGTGTTTGCCACAATATTCACTTCGGTCCTCTGTACAAAAAGCATAACCATGTTGCCAAGAATGTTACTTAAAATAGGAAAAAAACAAAGGTCTTTTTTTTTTTTAAATTCTATAATGCACCACTTAAATATTCACCTGCAAATTGTAACCACTCAACTGGCATTTTTATTACACTGTTGGGCCTGCGGAATAAAAAGCAGTTTCTAGTACTGATACAGAGAGACACACCGAACTGGGAACTTTGTTTTGAAAATGCCAAAGTGTGTAGTCATTCCCTAGTTTGCGTTTTGTAACAGTGTAAAAGGGACACTGCCTAACATTTCTTTGAGCCACTTTGAGGGGAAAAAACCCACCATGGCCTCTGATGGTTGATGTTGCGTGTCAGGTTCCCTAGATCACCCAGGTGCCGACCTATCTGGTTAAACATTATCTCTGGGTGTGTCCAGGAAGAGATTAGCATTTGAATTGGTAGGCTAAGTAAAGCAGATAGATGGCCCTCCCCAAGGTGGGCATCTTCCAATCTGTTGAGGGCCTAAAGAGAACAAAAAGGCAGAGGAGGGGTTGGAGCTGCCCTCTCTCTGCCTGACTGCAGATTGGGATCCCAGTCTTCTCCTGCCCGCAGGGCTCCTGGGTCTCAGGCCTTCAGACTTGGACTGGAATCTGCACTCTTGCTCTCTGGCTCTCAGGCCTTGAAACTACACCTCCAGCTTTCCTAGGCCTACAGCTTGCAGACAGATGCAGGAACAAGGCTAGGGTTCGAAGCCCATGGCCAAAAAAGAATTCTTGGGTGCAAAAGGTGGTTTTATTAAAGGACGGGGACAGGACCTGTGGGCAGAAAGAGCAGCGTGCACTAGGATCAAGAGAAGTGGCCCATTATATACTTTCAAATTGGGAGGGGGTTAGGGATAGGGTAAGCCTCCCAGGTGTTTTGGAAACAAGTTTCCAGGACCCTGAGAGGGCTAGCTGTTGTTAGGAAAAGGTCATTTATTACTGTTTAGTAAAAACTCAGTCATGAGACTTTTCAGATGTGTATCGGTGGGTCATATGCTTGGGGGATGAATACCAACATGTATCTTGGTGGGTCGAGATAAAGGAACTTTCCAAAGGAATTTTTATATGTTAAAGTAGACTTCTAGGATCCTGGGGGTTGGGTGAAGATTGCCTTTTGCCCTTAGCAAAGTATTAACCTCGAGGCAGCTGAGTCCCTGGAGGAAGTTCACTCTGCCTGTTTCAAGGACTTGTCAATGGGCTGTGGGTAGTAAGGAAGTTTAATTTTTCTTTTGCCTCTGTTTCCCACATCAGAAGCAGACTGGGACTTCTCAGCCTCCAGAATCCTGTGAAATAACACCTTAGAATAAATAAAAAGGTAAACAAACAAACAAATACCATTGGTTCCATTTCTCTGGAGAAACCCCTACTAATAAACCACCTAACACTTATTTCAAGGACAGTAACTATCTTGTCTGTCCTCACACATTTCATTCTGGAATGACATTGGGAAGTGGTTGTTCAGACTGATAATTTACCTGCTGCCATTTCCCCCCACTTTAGAAACAAGTTGGTGAAACCGGGTGGACAAGAAAATGTGAAACCGGGCGCCTGGGTGGCTCAGTTGGTTGAGCGACTGCCTTCGGCTCAGGTCATGATCCTGGAGTCCCGGGATCGAGTCCCGCATCGGGCTCCCTGCTCGGCAGGGAGTCTGCTTCTCCCTCTGACCCTCCCCCCTCTCATGCTCTCTCTATCTCATTCTCTCTCTCAAGTAAATAAATAAAATCTTTAAAAAAAAGAGAAAATGTGAAACCACCACCACCACACCTCACCCCACCCCTGGTTCAGACGCGAGGGTGGGGCTGTGGGGCAGGAGGGGCCCGGAGAGGACACTGGGATAACTTCCACTTCAAAACCCGTGGCAGGAACAAAGCTCTGTGTTTAATCTGACCTGGGCATCGCCTCTGGTTGGCAGCCAGCTTGGAGAAAGGTGAGCATTCACCCATGCCCCTGCGAAGGTTTTCCTCCAACTCGGAAGGAGGGCTTGGGAAGGGGACGGGATCAGGACTGCCCTCCCCGCCCCCTCCCTCCCACTCACAGCTGACTGTTGTTCTCTGAGATTGTACCTCGAGGTCCCTGAAGTGACGCCATCTATAAGGCACAGGGGCTCCTGGGCCTTCTCCGGACAGGCTTTTGGAGTCTTACACCTTCCTTGCGACTAAGCCACAGCCCGGCAGGTTTGCTGTGAGAGCAGCCTCGCGGGGACACGGTGCACGCACACTTCCTCCAATTGTTGCCAGAGAGCCACCTGCAGGTGACCACCCAGCCTGGGCCTCACACCTTCCCTGGTCTCTCACGGCCATTCTGCAGGCACCTGGACCCTGAGCTAGGAATGCAGCTCAATAAAGAGCAGGTACAGACATTTCCGACTTGATTGGAATAGCTGATACCGGGTTCCAGGAACCCGACAAATTGTGTTTTACTTGGCACCTAGCGCAGCCCCAGGTAGTAAACCTGGAATGAAGGGACATTCTGTCACCACTGTTGTAACTACCCTGAGGAATCCCTGAGTTACCCAAGGAGGCCTCATGCCAGTGGCTAAATCTCAAAGTCACTGTCTGGCCTTCCTGCCCGAGCGGTTTACAATCCAACGGCCTTGACACCTCGATGAGGAGGCAGATCAGCACTCTGTAGTGTGTAACCGAGCTGTAAATGAATGTAAATAATGTAATGTAAATAATAAGAAATTAGAGCTTGAGGGGCACCTGGGTGGCTCCGTCGGTTAAGCGTCCGCCTTCAGCTCAGGTCATGATCCCGGGGTCCTGGGATCGAGCCCCGGGTCGGGCTCCCTGCCGAGCCGGGAGCCTGCTTCTCCCTCTGCCCGCCCCCCCAACTCGTGTGCTCTCTCTCTTTCTCAAATAAATGAAATCTTTTTAAAAAAATAAAGTAATTAGAGCTTGAACTCTAAAGAAAATACGCGTGAGAGCAGCGAGAGAGGCAGGCGGTAGCAGCTGGCTTATCTCCCCCAGGTGGGCAGGGAGTTTCACGGAGTGGTCAGGCTTTCCAGACGGGTTCGAAATGTGGCCGGAAAAGGGGAGATTGACTGTGAGGAAGCAAATAATCACATGTTCCTGGCATCTCTGGGAGCCTGGCACCTCCAAAAGTCCTCAGGCCTTCCTGAGTACACAGTCTCCAGCACCCAGGAGAGACTGGCGGGACTCCAGTGACCAGATGCTTCCAACACCAACAACACGGGGATTTGCATTCTTTGAGGCTGGCTCATGGCCTCAGAAGGCTCATTTCTTAACGGCTTCTTTGGACAACATGTACTGACCATCCCTCACGAGCCAGGGACTGGATATGCACTGGGGGAGACACGGAGGAAAGAGTCAAGTCCCACGGCAGAGACAGCATGGCCCTCCTGTGCAGTGACCCACGTAACGCCTGCTGTAGAGACAGAGGACCCCATGGGAGCAGGCAGGAGAGGCACCCCTGACCCTGACTCAGGGGAGGGCAGAGGAGGTGGCGCCATGTCTGGGGGGATTGCATGAAGACCCAAACCAGGAGTAGGAATTAGCTGAGGGGTGAAGGGTCCCCGTGGGAGAGAATGTTCGGGAGTTTAGAGTTTATTGTAAAATCCATGAAAAATCACGGCAACGTTTTTGTTTCAATCTACGTGACATGACTGTCCTCCCTATGCTAATGACACCCAGCTCTATGTCTCCAATCCCAGACTGCTGCTCAGAACTCCATCTGCCTTCCCGGCTCCTCCAGAAGCCCAGTAGATCTAGACACCTTCCCTACACACAAGTCTGGTCTTCTTGGAGTAGTCCCTGTGTTACTGTGACATAATAAGAAATACATATGTGGTCTTTGTCCTGGTTCCTGGCACAAGAGCTCCTCAAATCCTGTAATTTCCTGCTCCGGGTGAGAGGAGAGTCTTTTGCTTTTAGTCCTAAGTCCCTTTCAAATATACCTGAGTTCATGCTAAGGAAGGGACTCTTGGAAGGTGGGGGCCGGCTGCCAGAGGAATGAGCCATGCACTAGGAACTGGAACTTTCAGCCTCAGCCCCAGACCTCCCGGGAGGGCTGAGGGGTGGGAAACGGAGTTCAGTCACCAATAGCCAATGATTCAGTCAATCATGTGAATTCCTATAAAAACCCTCAACAACTGGGTTTGGAGAGCATCTGGGTTAGCAAATACATCAAGGTGCTGGAGGGTGGTGTGCCTGGAAAAGGCACCTCCTTCCCCACACCTTAGCCTACCTACCTCTCCCCTTTAGTTGTTCGTGAGTTGTATCCTATATAATAAACCCATAAATATAAGTAGCAGAGCCAGACTGTGGTAGCTGGAGAACTGAATGGGAGGTGAAAAATGGGGCAGTGAGGTTGACTGGCAGCAGGAGAGCTGACTGGTAAATTTTCAGGGATTTCGTAAGCCAGGTGTCAAATATGGTCAGTATTAAAAATTATGTAAACTTAAATAAATTACATTTAGAAAAGGTAATAAATCTTCAAAACTCATCTCTTCCTAACTATTCGACTACATTTTACTAATGGCTGGTCTCTTGAGGCTGCTGACCTCGATGGTGTCCATATGGTAAAAATGCTCTAGACAATGATGCACATCTGTGCATGTCTTTGAACTCTGCGCTTAGTGATACCACACTGGTAGCTTGTAACTGGCCTTGATGGGAGTATTTACACCACAGAAATCAGTGGACTATACAAACCAGTTTTCTCTATCCCCAGAGAGCCTGGTGTTAGGCATTCAGCAGGGCCCTGAGATGAGAGCACTCAACGGACAGTCGCGGTGGGTTTGTCATCTTGGCAAACAGGAAGGAGAACAGGTGGCAGCAAAGAGAGACGGGTTTGTGGATTCAGGGCTGAGAAGTGCAGACTTCTTCCCGGTGATTTCCATTCTTGCGTGTCACTGGGGCTGAAGTCAAGGGCTGGGTGTGAGGGAGGAGAGGAAGAGAGAAGCATGGAACCAGAGATCCAAACTGGAGAGGCTGTGAGACAAGAGGTGGGAGACAGAGAGCAGGCAAGGGACCCAAGGCTGTCAGGAGGAATGACACGGGAGTGCTAGCAGAAAATGAGGAGGCCAACTGCAGGGGAGAGGTGTCTGGGGCAGGGAGAGTATCTAAATGTAAGACTTTGGAAAGAATCTGAGAGCTGCCCATGCGCAGGCACAGAACTAATGACAGTGGACACACAGTGGTGACTGAGACAGACACAGCCCTCCCTGCGTTCTGGGGAGGAAGACAAGCGATAGGTGAAGACACATAATTACAGAATTGTGGCAGGCACTATGAAGGAAATAAAAGAATGCTGTGATACCAAGTAATTGGAGGCTTGCTTTTTATAGGGTGATGGCCATAAACAGAACTGAAGATTGGGAAGGAGAAATCCATTTAAATGTCTTTTTAAAGTTGGAAGATGAGTAAAAGTATCTTATAGAAAGTAACTCGCCCTCCCATCCCTGATGCCGGACTCCAAGTTTCTCTCTCTAGAAGCAGCTATGGTTTGTTACATCTATTTCCAGAGATACTCCAGGAATGAGCCATTTGACCAGTATGTGCAAAGGCCCTGAGGTAGAAAGAGTTTGTTGTGTTCTAGTCTATAGCAGTGCTTCTCAAACTTTAATTTGCACACAAGTCACCTGGATATCTTGTAGAAATCCTGACTCTGGTTCAGGGTGTCTGGAGTAGACCTTGAGATTTCTAACAAGTTCCAGATAATTCTGAGACTGCTGAGCCAGAAATTTCAGTTATAGTAGGAAAGTCCTAGGGGACCATTGGAGGCCAATCTGGCCAGAATGTCATGAGACGTGATGGCGCTGGAGAGGGGAGTGGGGCATGCTCAGTCAAGGCCTAGGGGATAAAATAAAATAAAAATGTACATATTATTCTAAGCACAACAGGAACCCACTGAAGGATTTTATGCAGACTAGAGGGGTAGAAGTGGCATTATATGACTGAAGTTTTGCTTCTAAATCATTCTAGCTGCTGGTTGGGCAGGCAAAGTGACAGTGGGGAGACCCATTGGGAGGCTATTGCACAAATGTCCTCCATAGACGAAGCTGACCAGACCCGCCATGGTCCTCGAGGAGATGGATAGACGAGGTCATACTCCAAATGGATTTTGAAGGTAGAACTGAAAGAACTCCCTAATAAGTTGGATATGGGGAGTGAGGGAAGGAAAGAAATTAAGGATGCCTCTTGGGGTTCAGTCTTGAGCAGGTGAGTGGCTGTGTTGCCATTTACTGAGACGGAAGGAGGTGTGGTGACGGGAGGGGAGGAGTTTGGAAGCCTTGAGAATTGAGTGAATTGAAGTGGAGATGTCCAGGAGATACATCTGTGAGTCCGGGGCTCAGAGGAGGCTCTCGGCCTGACATATAAATTAGGAGCTGTCCGTGTCAACATTGGCTAAGGCCACGAGAAGGGAAGAAACCAACTAGGAAAGGGTTGTAGATAGAGACAAGCAGAAGCTCTTTAGGAAAAACCCCTAGGGACACCAACATTTAGAGCCTGGGTAGAAAGAGCCACCAGGGGCAAGATGGGGAGACTGCACACATCCGCCGCCATTGGCCTAAGGACCAAACGCATTTGCAGTTTACCTTTTTTTTTCATCCGGCATTCATGGAATTGCTCTAGAAGAAAAAAGAAGCGCAGGAAGGTGAGTGAAGACCACATGTGGTACCCATCTCCCCGCTGTGGGGAGACCAGCCCAGCATCTGTCAAATCATAGCTGCCCAATGGATGCCTATTGAGGTAAAGGTGAAACCTGCCAATTGCCTATCAACAGATGACAGAGCAGGAGAAAATGCCGGCCCCTTCCCCTTCCTGTCCTCTTCTTATTCTTCGTGTTGACCTGTTACTCTAATAATTTATTCATTGTGTACCAAATGATCACTTTCTTCTAATTTCTTTATTACTGTTTCTTGATTTACAATTTCACATTAGATTTTCACACATTGGAGGCTAGGGGGGACATCTTAGTTTATTAGTTTATAACTCAAAATGAATATTTTATATATACACACATTTAAAACGAAGGCAGGAAAACTGTTAAACCAGTTTTATCTTAATGCTAAAATTTTATTGTCACTAATTCTCAAGCCTCCGTGTACTGTGCAAACAATCCTTGAGGAATGAATGTTATCAATTATTAATAACTATTAAATTAGCATGGAGTTTGATTCTCCCCTAAGTATGCTTCATAACTGTGGAGCAGGGAGAGGGCCTCTGTTCCCCACCGGGTCTCCTGTGCAGACAAAACTGAACCCCTCCCAGCAGCCGGGACCTCCCGGGGTAGGCCAGCCCCTGAGCCTGCACAGCGACTATCCGGGCTCTGCAGGGCACCTCAGGCCTAGGACATCTTCTTGGATGGAAGAATGAACCCATCTCCCAGGAAATTCTTTGCAGGACCATGTGAGCCTGATGTTTGCCACAGGCTGGAGAAGGAGGCTGTGTTTGGAGTTTGTCCTCTTCATCATCTGTTAAGGGCCGAATGGTGTCCCCCTCAAAACTCATATGTTGAAGTTCAAACCCTCAGGACCTCCAAATGTGACTGACTTTGGAGGAAAGGCCTTTAGAGAGACAATTAGGTGAAAATGGGATTGTTAGGTACCTGCCCTGTTCCCAGGGCCTGTTTATAACAGCTGTCCCCAGCCCCAGGTGGACGCTGTTCTTCCCTGGAAGCCCTTTGAGTCTTGGCCCCAGGAAGAAGGAGTCAGAGACAACATAAGAGCCTGATGGTGTCTTTGTGAGAGAGATTAGGCAACAAACATCCCAACAGAGGGACGACCGTGTATGAGCCAAGGAGAGAGGCCTCAGAAGAAAGCAAACCTGCCGGCACCTTGATCTTGGACTTCTAGCCTCCAGAATTGTGAGAAAATGAATTTCTGTTGTGTAAGCCCCTGTCTGTGGTCTCTGTGAGGGCAGCCGGAGCAGACTAATACACCATCTGTGCCCCAGTCCCTGGACCATCCTCAATGTCCTCATAGTCTCCCACTCAACTCTGCTTCTAAGGGGTCCCCACCCAGGCTTGCCCTCGTGGAGATCTCTCTCTCTCTCTTAAAACCTGATCTTGGGGCACGTGGGTAGCTCAGTCGTTAAGCGTCAGCCTTCGGCTCAGGTCATGATCCCAGGGTCCTGGGATCGAGCCCCGCATCGGGCTCCCTGCTCAGTGGGAAGCCTGCTTGTGTTCCCTCTCTCGCTGTGTCTCTCTCTGTCAAATAAATCAATCTTTAAAAAAAAAAAACAAAACCTGATCTTGGCAGCTGTGCTTTGGAGATTATTAAAGTGTAAGGAACTGTGAACAGCTTCCTATATTACCCTGATCATGGCAGTGACCCAGCCCAGGAAAGCAGAAGCCAAGTTGAGCAGTACTTTGAACCTCATCAGCCGCCTTTGAACAGAGAGGAGATACGGGGGAGCGGAGGGGCCCATCTGTCCTGTCCCCACCCACCCAAGGCCATGCCTTGCACCTGCCTTGTTCCCAGGGCGTGTTTGCAACCGCCATCCCCGGCCCTGGGTGGTCACTGTTCTTCTCTGGAAGCCCTTTGAACTGTGGTCCTGTGATGCAGGAATCAAATATTAACTGCTGCCAGGTGTCCCCTCAGGCCACGTCTGCTTGTCTCCTCAGCCTGGGCCACCCCATCCTAATGAAAGGGACTGGAGTCTCTTCTTGCAGTGGGAGACCTGGAGACGCCTCTGGTGGAGGGTGGGAGAGAGGCTTAGGAGGACCACTCCCCCCCCCACCTCTGCCCCTACTGGAATCAGCTGGGGTACTCTCTTCACATGAGTAAGGATAGTGATTTTTTTTTTTTAATATTACACATCTTTAGCTGGAAAGAGCACAAGAAAAAGAAGCTCTAAGAGCGATTTGCTTTGTGGGAATTTCTTCCTCTAGCCAGGGTCACTGAACCCCAGCAAAATAATCCTCACTCTGGAGAAAACACATTTCGGGAGGGGATCTGAATATTATAATTGTATTTATCTAGCTACATCAGCCATGAAAAAGCATTTTTAAACACATTCCATCAAACCCGCCCCTTCACCCCAAAGTTAAACCAATTAAATGCAGTTATCATTAGGCTAGGGACAGCCTTGTCAAACGGGCCTGACCTAGAAGCAGGGACTGGCAAGGAGGATGAGTCCAGATGGTTTAAGGACAGGTGGAAGGTACGAACCTATTGCCCAATTGCTGGCTCCGCAGAGACCGGGAGCAGTTGGTCACCATCCCTCTTATCACGGGGTGTCTACAAGGAAGAACACCTCCCCGGTCCAGATGCTAGAGGTCACCAACACTGGGTTAACCAAACAGAGTAGAGGCAGCAGATGAAGGACTTTTCCTTGCCCCATTTAGGAGAAGAATAGGAGATCAAAGGACCTAACGGGAGTCCTGACCTCTTTCCTTGTACTCTACACAAAAACCTCTAAGACTAACCTGCGCTGGGGGCGCCTGGGTGGCTCAGTCAGTTAAGCGTCTGCCTTCGGCTCAGGTCATGATCTCAGGGTCCTGGGATTGAGCACCGCATTGGACTCTCTGCTCAGCAGGGAACCTACTTCTCCCTCTCCCTCTGCCAGCTCCTTCCCCTGCTTGTGTGCTCACTCTGTCAAATAAATAAATAAAATCTTAAAAAAAAAAAAAAAAAAAAGACTAACCTGGGCTGTCAAGTGCAGGATGGGGAGGTAGGTGAGGCCTCAGAGTTCACCTCGCCTCCCAAATCCCCCAGGAATTTCCTCTCTGCTATCAAAACCATGTGAGAAAAACAACAAACATGCTAGAAAAATGTCAGAAACTCTCTGTATGTATTCTCAGGTAGGAAGGCCTAGAGGAGCCTGATGAAGCTTCCCCAGTGCCCCCAAAAGAGCCAACTCCCTGATTGAAGCTAGGGACTGTCCTCCTTTTAATTTGTGTAGCATCCCATCCACGGTGCCTTTTGAAGCATGTCTTCCTGTTAGATACAGGGACCACTAGGACCTTCTGCCATGTTCTTAGTGGGCAGCACAGACATGGAAGAGACACAGGCTTTGGAATCAGATTTATTTCTGTTTGTGTCCCAGATCCGCAATTTAATGAACGTGACCCTGGACAAGTTCATTCTTTCTGTGCCTCAGTTTCCTCATATGTAGGAATGGGATGATGATGATAACTACTTCTTTGGGTATTCTGAGACCAGTTTCAATGTGTGTGTGTGTGTGTGTGGATGGATGGGTGTGTGCGTGCGGGTGTAGGGCTGCCCCCGCAACTACAAGAAGTAATGCTCTGATGTCAGCTGGGTGTCCTACAATTCAACTCGATCGTGACACGGTGTCCCTGGAGAGAGCCTCGGGTCCCCCAGGTTAAGGGTGCTGTCCTGTGAGACTTCCCACACCCCCACTTGAGATGCCAGTTGCAAGTCCAGGTTGTTACCTTTGCTTCTGACCAACTGGCTCTAAATCAAAGGTTCCCATGACCTCCTCCTTGTGTTCGATTATTTTGCTAGAACAGTTCACAGAACTTAGAAACATTTTACTCCCTTGATCACCAGTTTCTTAGAAAACGAGCAGGCAGGTGGAAGAGATGTGGAGGACGAGGGCTGGGGAAGGTGCAGAGCTTCCCTGCCCTCTGATGCATCACTCTCCTGGAGCCTCCAGAGTTCCCCAAACTACAAGCTCTCGGAACCCAGTCCTTTTGGGGCTTTACGGAGGCTTCATTACATAAGCACGACCGATTAAAGCATTGCCCACCGCCATCTGATTCAACCTCCAGCCCCTCTCTGCTCCCGGGAAGGCGGAAGGGCGGGACTAAAAGCTCCACTCCTCTAATGTGGTTGCGTCTCCTGCCCTTGGATGTGGCCCAGAGACTCGCCTCATTAACATAACAAAAGACCCGTATCACTCTCTACACGGGAAGTTCTGAGGGTTTGGGTAACTCTGCCAGACGTGGGGACACAGAGCGCGTCTGTATTTCATGACCTCACAGGGTTAGTGAGGATTAAATGAGTTAGTACTCGACCACAGCACATGGTAAAAGCGTCCAGTAGCATCGTTGTCAGGATGAGTTGTGTGAGCCTCACCTTCCCCATCTACAGCATGAACCTATTACTATAAGGATTAAATGAGATGCTGTCTCAACTAATGTGTATTCCTTTTCTGCTATGGTAGGGAAAGCTGGCAATTCGGTAACACCTCATCTGGCAGGAACATCCATTGACACAGACGTCCTTCCCTGGCTAAACAGCCCAATAGCCAGGGTGAGTATCACCAAAGTCCCACTCTGAGGACTGGCTTCTTGGTGGTGACACTTTCACTTCCCAGACACAAAGTTTTTTTGAACACTCATGATGAGTCAGACACAAAGTGGCCACATTCCTTTAATCCTTATTTAAATCCTTAATTAAATTCCATTTAATCCTTATAACAACACTATGAGGTAGATATTATCACCGTTTTTACAGATAAGGGAACTGGGGCTTGGGGAAGGTAAAGAACTTGCCCACAATCACACTGATGGTCTCACAACCCAGTCCTTAAACCCGGGTCTTTCTGCCTCCTGAGCCTGGCCTGGAAGCTCTGTGGTTTCCAGAACCAGAGCGATGGCAAGCGGCTGATGCACAGAACGTGTCACGGGCAGACATGAGGACAGGAGGGAGAGGAGAGAGCAGAGTAGTCCGGGGCAGAGACTGAGGAGAAGCTTAGTATCTCAGGTTCCTCGTCAGCTGTGCGGTGCAGGCCACCCTCCCCATCCTTGCTCAGGTGTCTCTTCCTGTTCTCTGAATATTGACAACCTGTTGTTGTTTTCTTAAGGGCCTTATTGAGATATACTTCACATACTACAGAATTTCCCCACTTAAAGTGTACAGTGCAATGGCTTTTAATATATCCACAGAGCTGTGAATCATTAGAACATCATCACTGTCCCCAAAAGAAACCTGTGTCCCTGAGCCATCATGCCCCGATGCCCCCAACTCACCCCCTCTAGGCTTTAGGCGGATACCCATCCATCTACTTTCTGTCTTTGCAGATTTGCCTCTTCTGAACATTTCATATGAATGGAGCCACACACTATGTGGTCCTTCGTGGCTGGCTTCTTTCCCCAAAATCTGGTTTTAAAGTAAATTAAAAAATGGTTCAAGTTCAATATACAGTACTTGGCTCAGGAAATACTTATTGAATTGAAATTGATCGTAAATGATCGCCCTGCGTCATCAAGAAAAGGCTATATTATACTCGTTCTTTATAAAAACTGTGATAGCTTTTTGAAAATTTTCCTTTAAAAATAGATAAAAACCTAAATCTATGCTTAAAGGTGTTTCAGTCACTGGAAACTTGGTTTTCTGGAGGGACTTGTTCTTGGAGACTCCAGGAGGTGGGAGTTTTACTATACTATGTATTCACCCTATTTTTTTTTTTTTTGGCTTAATTTGTTCTTTATTATACCTGATGCTATCAAACCCCATTCCACATATCTATGACTTTTGATTTCCAAGTCTTTGTCTCCCACCTTAGATGGAGAGTTAGTGTGCTAGTAGGTTCTAACCCCACACTGGGTCATCGCTTGTGATTCGTTTATTCATATGCACCATCTTGTACCATCGCTGATGAAAATTTAGGATATACTGGCCCAAGATCAGCCTTTGAAAACAGTGTGTTTTCTAATACCGACACTTTGACCGTATTTTCCTGCTTATTGAGTGGTTTATGTGGGATGAATTTAAAGCCCTTGCTGAAGTTAATATATATCATGTAAAAGATAGCCCTTGATTTACCCAACTTAGAACCAGTAAAGTTTTACCGGTCTGGCAGGATTTGTTATTCCTAAAGCCAGTGAATAGCATTTTGTGTTTATTCCTGGGGTGGGTTAAGTAGTAAGGGATCCATAATTATTTGGAAAACCCTTAGGGCCAGTCTCCGAAGGGCAGCGTGGAGGGATTTGAGGGAGCCCATACCTGTGCCCAGCAAGAACGTGCCTGCTAAGAGTGTGTCTGGAGGCCAGAGTGAGGGTGTTTCAGAGTGCCCAAACTCCTCCACTGGGGTACCCCAAAGGACCCTTGCTGGGAGTTGGCCAGCCCCCTTCCTGCCCAAGCTCCATGTAAACCCCCAGTTGGCCTGCCCTAGCTCCTGAGTCCAAAGCCAGGGGATCCATAATTATTAGGAATAGGTATTTTCTTTGTGACAATTCTGAGAATTATTTTCTTTTTAATTGAAGTACAGTTGGCATACAACATTTTATTAGTTTCAGGTATACAACATGATGATTCGACAATTATGTAGGAAATGCACAGTGCAATCTAAGTGTAGTTACCATCAGTCACCGCACCAGGTTATTACAATAGTATCGACTATATTCCCTATGCTGTGCTTTTCATCCCCATGACTTGCTTATTTTATAATTGGAAGTTGGTACCTCTTAATCCCCTTCACCTGTTTCACCCATCCCCCACCCGAGAATTCTTTTCACCATTTTCTTATTTAGGTACCTTGCTAATTCTCCTAAAGTTATCCAAATCAGTGGCAATTTTTTTAGGCCCTCTAAATCTCCAGGACTCGCATTTTGTGCGTAACTCTAGTTTAAATAAAAATAAATTAATTCTTTACTTCCACATCATCTCCAAACTCCTAATTCTACTGTTGAATCTTCACATAACCTAGAGCCCGCTGTTGGCGCTAGACGCTGCTGGCTCAGGCCAAACTTAGGGTATGATACTGACTCCGGGGTGTTCCCCACAGCGGTCAGTGACATCCTCCTGACAGTTCCAGGCACCCGCAGAATTATCCGCATAGATTGCACTGGAGAACCCTTGCCTTTTCTGGAAAGTTCTGTGATTCCTCTCCAGCAGGCTGCCGCTCGGGCTGCAGTGGGGTGTCCAACCGGCCCGGGGGCATCACAGACCCAGCCCCTCCTTCTTGCAGCTTTTCCCCTTCCTTGGCCCCTCTCCTCCAGCCCCTTGCCACTGTCTCCCAGCCCCCACTTGAGCTTACTGTTTCTCCTGCAGCCTCTGTTCCTAGCTGCTCCTAATTGGCAGGCAGCCAAAAGCCTCATCCGCCAAGTACGGAAGTCAAGTCTAGAGCAAGTTCCCCTTTAAAACTTGGGGCTGACCCAGCATCTTCCCAATTGTATGGACCTTCCTCAGTCTTAGGACTTGACAGTGTTTGATCTCCAGGACTGACAAATGTTTCCCATCTTCCATGCCCATGCCAGTCTCTTTTCTGGAAGTTATCTGGCTCACTCCCAAATTTCTGCAGCTCTGCATCCTGATTACAAAATGTGGAAAATCACATAGAGAGCTTCATAGAAAGATAAATAGAACCCCCATACGTAGCTACAGTCCATCAATTCTCAATCTATTACTTTCAAAATGCAGTTGATCATTCAGGTCTGAGACCAGATGGTACAAAAATTATCATTCATCAATTGTTACTTACAATCTTTCAGAAGGGTGATTTAGTAATGTGTCAGGACCACTTAAAAACCCTTAGAATTACTCATTCCACGCCTAGAAATTTATCCTAAAGACATCAACAGATGTGCACCAAAATTTGTGTGCAAGATTATCATGCAGAATTTCTATTTTGAGAAAACTTGGAAACAGTCTAACTGCCCAAAAATAGGACTAAGTAAAATATGGTGCATCAATATAGTGAAATATTATATAACCATTAAGTTATATTTTTGAACAATATTTTTAAAATAAGAGCAATTCCAGAACTTCTGAAGAACCTTTAAAAAATAACTACATATAAGGTGAAAATTGGGATATAACACTTTATATAATAATATTATCCCAATTTTGTAAAAAGAAAGAAAAATGTTTCCATGCAGCCATGCTTAGGACAAACACAAAAACATTAATAGTATTTATCTCTGGGTAGTAGAATTACTAGTGATTGAAAAAATATATTTGCTGTATTTTCCAAATCTTCTGCAACGAATGTGCTATTTTCCTAATCAGAGAAACTATTGTTATTTGTTAAAAAGAAATTAGGCCACAAAAAAGGCAAAAACAAAAGGACTTTGCCTGATGTTTTTCTTGACTGTTTCACCCCATCCTTTCTCACTGATGTAGAAAAACCGGGGATACTGACATTTATCCTGCTGAGAAACTAATTTCATCCTGCAGCTCCGGAAGGGACAGATTTTTCCCATTTTAAATGTAAGGAAACAAAGTCACAAAGAAAAGTGTGGAGAAACCAAGAGGTGAGCACAGGTCCATCAG
The DNA here is from genome assembly GCF_002201575.2 of Neomonachus schauinslandi. Lineage (NCBI taxonomy): Eukaryota > Metazoa > Chordata > Mammalia > Carnivora > Phocidae > Neomonachus > Neomonachus schauinslandi. The sequence continues at coordinate 77,347,643 of NC_058412.1, read as the reverse complement.
CTCTGAAGGTGTGTGTCTCCTCTCCCTCCTACCAGAGGGGCCCAACAGAAATTGACAAGAGGCCAAATGTGAGTTTCAGGCAAGGCTTTACCCAGGCTTATGCTCTGCACAAGGGAGTCAGCACAGAGGAGAGTGTCTTCAGGCTGAGTCCCCGAGGAGAGGTCAGGGAGAACTTCTAAAGATACCTAGGTGGGGAAAAGGATGACAGCTAAGCACGTAGAGGCAGGGATTTATTAGCATCTGTGCAATTAAAGGTCCTGCTTCTTTATGCATCCCATGTCTAATAAACATGTTAAATCTCCACCCCTGGGGGTGTTTTTTAGTATTATAATGAGGGGGAAAGTCGGTGAAAGGTCAGCACTGGGGTCCACCTTGGGGCACACTGGTTTGGTCTCATCTTCGCCAATTTTTGTAGTAAGCATCCTCCTGCCACGTTCCTGCAAGTTATGCTATTCAGGAGGCACAGAGTTTGAGCTTCCCCCACCCGCCCCCCCGCCTTATAGAGGCAGCCAAGGAACGCTGGATTTTGTGGGCAGGGTTGAGGGGTCCCTGCTCTGTCTCATTCCCCTCTGAGACATTTGACTCTCCTTATTCCTAAGGAGAAGCAGCCAAAGATCTCATCTTCTGAAACTGCTTCCTGCTGAGCAGGGGCTGTTGTCCCTATCCTACCCTGAAGGGGTAAAAATCTCTCCCTGACTGTTCCAATGATTTATAGGGACTGGGCTCCTCCCATGCTGGTTTAGGTTGGAATCCTTGCATCACCCTTAGCTTGACTTGGAATTGCTGAAGGCTGGAAGACACCAAGATTACCAGGAGATTAAAAAGACAGAGCCCCCAAAAGTAATAGCAATAAAATGGCCACAAAGGGCCCAAGGAAAGGCAAGAAACAGGTAGCATTCGGTAGGTACCATTAATGGAGTCCCAGATGGTCTGAGTGGTGACATTGTTAAAATTACGTAGCCGTGTAGCCTGCTGGAGAATGATGTCAGCCCTCTATTCCACCTCTCCAGACAACCAGATGTATTTGTAATAGCACATATTCCTCTTTGTTTAGCTAGCATATAATCCAGGGCAAATCGATGGGCTAAGACCATTAGAGCCAGAGAATCCTATGATTTTTGTTCTGAGTTTAAAATCTTGTCCCGTTTCAGCCACCACCGTAGACACAGTGGCTGTGACATTCTGCATGACTGCATTGTTGTAAATTATTTCCCCGGCTAGTCCCCTCAAGGAAACGACCAACCAAGCGGACTGTTTTGGCAATCAGCAGACCCATCGCTGATCTGGACCATGGTGATAGCAGACTTACACAATTGTCGGGGAGTCTGTCCCGTTGTCCAGCTGTTTAAATAATCATAATCATATGACCATGGAAGACTTTTATTATCACCACCGAGTCACAGGCACGAAGATTGTGTAAACACAGGCCATTGTGGTCATTTCTCTGAAGTTTACCTCAAGTTGTCCAGCGTCGGTTTACAGGGCTTGAGGAAAAAGGACAGTTTTAGTTCTAGTTCCGAATGATTCCAAGTCAAGAAAATGAAAGAAAATTGGAGGCCTTAGTTTGGAGAGTCATAGCCAGATATTCGAGGAGACCGGGACAATTTAGGATCCAGCCCAGTTTTAAAGGCAAACAACAAATATTTAAAGACAATCGGAACCAGAAGCTAACATTTATAAGGGTGTGTTATTGAAATGTAATCTTTCTCTCTAAAGTTACCCTCACTTTTGTCAAAGATAGTCAAATTAGGACTCATTTGTTGGTAAAAGAAGTACAGTTTTAACAAACTTGGCCTGCTTATTTACATCAGCACAACAAGAATAGTGACTGACCATATAGGTTTTTGTTTGTATGTTTGGTTGTTTTTTAAGGGGGGATGTGGGCAGAGGGAGAGGGAGAGAGAGAGAGAATCTTAAGTAAGCTCCACACCCAGCATGGAGCCCAGTGCGGGGCTCAATCTCAGGACCCAGAGATCATGACCTAAGCCGAAATCAAGAGTCAGATGCTTAACTGACTGAGCCACCCAGGTGCCCCTTGTTGGTTGGTTTGTTTTTAAATCTGATTTGCTGGAACTTTTTATAAGGAATTTTAGATTGAACTTTTAACAGCCTCTGAAGGCTAGATGTGAAGGCAAAAACTTGCTGTCAGATTTGCCTGCAATACCTGTAGATTTGGGTGTATTCCTCTTCTCAAGATCCCCAACATATCCTGAGGTTTCCTGCACCTGCCAGGAAGTGACATTCTTTACTGCTGGGAACTCTGTAAACAAGGTATCAGGCCAACATTTCCAGGGGGCTCTATTGACTCCATAAAGTCGACCTTAATTCCTTAAAGCTGTCTGGTTATATCTACATCTATGTATGTCTCTCTCAAATATGACATTCCAATCAAAGCCTGGGTAAAATAACCCATATTTCCAATGGTGTCCTGTTACAAGGAGAGCAGATTCTTTTTGAACTTTATGCAAGCAATTATAATTGCCATGAAAAAAAGAATACTCACTGAGAGTTTCTGAATTCTGGAGGGTTCAGATAGAGAGAAGAGATAAATGCTTCAATTTGTTGACAAAAGAATATCTTAACATACTTCTGTAAGTCATAGATACCTTAAGAGAAGAAGTTGCCTTAATTCTGGAAGAGCAAACATTAGAGAACCAGCAATGTTTTATACAAGAGTCATAAGAACTATAGTCATCTTTCTTCATTTAGTTAGCTCCACATTATTAATTCTTACTCTGAATGTAGTTTTCCCCTTAGTTCTGGAAATTCTTACCCAGTTTAGTTTTATGATCTTAAAGATAACAGAAATCTGTATCTCCTTGAAGATGAAACACATTTTCAAGAGCTTCAGAGCAATAACTATAAATGACAAAAGACTCAAACATGGACAAGGTTAAAAATCTGATGAGAGCTCATTATAATGCAGTTGACAAGGAAATCTAGTTCTTTCTGGGACATACAACATTTTAATAATTAGAATTGTACTTGATGACATTATAACAGAACATATTAAGACTAAGAATTTCATATACTTTCTGGAACAGTTAGCAAGTCTAATTAGTCAAAAAGGACTTTATTTAGAATTTGAGTCTTAGGAAGTTTGTTTAAAAAAAAAAACCAGAAGGTTTTAAGGCACATGCCTAAATAGGATCACAGATCATTATAAAACTCAAAACTTAACTTATCTATTTAACCAAGGTGGCAATAAAAGATTCTAAAGGCAAATGCATTCCCTTTTTATGGCTGAGTAATATTCCATTGCATATATATGACACATCTTTATCCAGTCATCAGCCAATGGACGCTTGGGCTGTTTCCATAGTTTGGCTATTATAGGTAACACTGCTATAAACATTGGGGTGCATGTATCTCTTTGAATTAGTATTTTTGTATTCTCTGGGTAAATACCTAGTAGTACAATTGCTAGATGTACATAGTTGTTAGCAAAACTTAGCTCTTGAAATTGAGGAGATTTAACCTTATTAAGTAATCAAAGACCTGATAAAGACAAAATGTAGAAACTTTGTTTTTCCAGACAGATAAAATCTTTGTTTACAATTTCTTACAAAGAACAGAACAACAAGCTAAGAAAACTTTGTGGTTTTTTTTAACAGAGAAAAACCAAATTTTAACCTTATACCAGGGTACTTTTTAAATTTATTTTTATTTTTTTAAAAAGATTTTATTTATTTACTTGAGAGAGAGAGAGAGAGAGAGAGAGAGCACGAGGAGGGGGAGGGGCAGAGGAAGAAGCAGAGTCCCCACTGAGCAGGGAGCCCAACCTAGGACCCTGAGATCATGACCTGAGCTGAAATCAAGGGTCAGACGCTTAACCGACTGAGCCATCCAGGTGCCCCACTAAGGTGCTTTTAAAACTCATTTATCTCAGTCTCAGCCCTTACCATGCATAAAATTCTTTTCTAAAGATTCTCTTTTCACAAGTTTTCTAAATTTTTTTTTTAATTTAGATTTTGTCCTAAGCCTTCTTTCTCTAAATAACCAGTCTCATTTTAGGACAAAAGTATTTTCTCTCCCTTCAACAGAAATATATTTTCATTTCTCATACCTTTCTTATCAAAAACATATCTTACTTTCCTTGCATATGGAGTTGTTTTCCTTATCATTTCTAGTTGTATCAATCACATTTATCAGAATTTTAATTCTCAGAAACCTCAGTTTCTAGTAAAAACTAAGCAGTAAGCTATTGTTACATCAGAATTCTTTAGATTGGAAATTTATGCATACTGTTCATAATTTTTAGAAATGTGGGTTTTTTTTATAGTACAACTTTCAATAAAGCATAAGACATGCTTACTAGCAGACCTAAATTTATCTTTAGTTTCTCTGTGATAAGCCAAAGCCAAAGCAAAAAAAAAGGCCTAAGTAGATAATGTTCAGTAATCAATGCTCTAATAGTCTATCTTATTTGGAAAAGACAGATATCTAATGAACTTAACCCAGTTTATCATTTAACTTAGCAAACCTTCAGAGTTTTAGGTTACCAAAGATTGTGAAAAATATACACCTTTTTGCTTCTTCAACCTACTTGTTCTTAACAATTACCATGAAAACTTGGAGAGACAAAAATGAACCATCATGGAAAGTCATCTTTTTGTTGACAAACTGCAACAGAGATAACACAAGCTTATTTGACCTTTCGTAAACCTTGGTAGATTCCAAGTGTTACGTTTAATGCTGATAACCCTAAAGACATGCCTCTTTCAATTAAGGCAACAAACTTCAATTAGCTTTAATATGAAATGTGTTGTGCCTGTGTCCACTAAAAAGTCATCAGTCTGTTCCCCACTGGGAACTCCTGGGAGGTCTTGTGGGGGGGGTGGAATCTGAAGTGGGCGGGGTAAGTGCAGGGGAGCCCCCTGGACCCATTCATGTCAACCTGGGAAGTGTTTTAGTTTGAACCTCCTAAGGAGGTGGCCCAACAGCTTCGGGGGGCGGGGGTGTTTTGCTCCTTGATAGTGAGGGCAGGAGGAACAAGAGCTACGGCGCTGCTGGGGGCATCAGGGATGGTCTAGGAGCTGGCTACTCAAGTCATGCTGGTGGTGGTGCAGAAAGGGGAGGGGGGGTGTGCAGCCGGCAAGGCCGGAGGCAGATTTAAAGTCTGAACTAATGTTCCTTATCGTCCGCCTCTCGTCTCTCCCTCCTGCAAAACAGGCTTTTCCTCTGCACCATTTATTTAAAATATGTCCTAATAGATTTTTTGGGGGGGTGAGGGGGGAACAGGAGTATCCCCCATCTTCCTAGGCAGAAGTTCAGAAAGAACTATAAATGAAGCCCGGAGTACCCCTGTGAGCCTGTGTACCTCCCCAAAAGTTGAAGCTTCACCTACTGAACCAAATGGCTTTCTTGATAAGCAAGAGAATCAAACCCAAACCCCCTATTTGAAGGCAACCGAATGGGAGCAAGGAATGCAAGAGAGCCAGTTAGTAGCCATCTTTTCTCTTGGCTTAACCTATACATAGGCCAGGGAGGGTTACAATGAAACAATCATTTCCTTTTAGATAGAGGATCATAACTGTAAGTGTGCCTAGCAGACAGAATTCACCCCAGCGGGCTCTGAGATGGGATGGAATTAAGTTCTCCTGTCCTTATACAGATTCCAGAAATAGACAGATTCCCCTCCTTCAAGGAGAGACTGGTACAGAGTCACTTCTGAGTAATTTCTCTTTGGAGCTGAATGACGTAGTCAGTCATATTTCTAGCCAGAAAATTTACTCAAGCCTTATATTAGTAACACCAATTGGTATAATGCCTGGTGAAAACAATCAACATATCAGGTTTAGCCCCTCGAGGTTCTTCCCACCCCAGAACATTACCGGTAACCCACAACAGCTTGAATAAAAGTCAGGACCGTCACCTCAAATTGAGGAGGTCATGGGATCAGGAGAACTCATCCATACATCGGTGGGGTGCTGAGAAGCCAGAGGGGCACAAAGGACTTGTGCTGGCACCGAATGCCGAGTTCCAGAGGACCCCCAGGTGTTCTCAGGCTAGTTGCTCTGTTATCCTGCTGACTACACCAAGAAATGTTGATGCAAAATGAACAAACTTTTTTTTTTTAATTATTTTAAAGGAAAGAGTTCCATCCGAGCCCAAGTTAGGACAGCTGCTTGGGGTACACAATCTTCACAAAGAAGAAAGTGCTCTGGGGAAGGAACATTTGGCGTGGGGTTAACATAAGTTACAAATCATTAGACAAAGGACATTTCAGAAAGTTGCAGACCTTATCTTAACGTTCTAGTCTGTGCAAGGCTGCGTGGCTTTAGCCTCATGGGAACTTGGGGAGGTTTTACTCTTTATGTTAATTCCATTTTGGTTATTTTTTATTTTTATTTTTATTTTTATTTTTTTAAGATTTTATTTATTTATTTGAGACAGAGAGAATGAGAGAGAGAGAGCACATGAGAGGGGGGAGGGTCAGAGGCAGAAGCAGGCTCCCTGCCGAGCAGGGAGCCCAATGCGGGACTCGATCCAGGGACTCCAGGATCATGACCTGAGCCGAAGGCAGTCGCTTAACCAACTGAGCCACCCAGGCGCCCCCATTCTGGTTATTTTTTAAATGAAGCAGATGTACAACGTGTGCTGGAGCAGAAATAGAGCCCATTCTCTAAGGATTTGTCCAGTAATTTTGACCTTGGTAAATGTTAAAGTATAGCTTCCCTGGGAGCCCAGGTTTTATTTAGGTGGTCTTCACAGAGACAACAACGAGATCTACCAGGTGATAGATCTGACTAGAGAGGAGACAGGGCAGTCCACACAGTTCTTCTCCCCACGGATGGGAACAGAGGATGGAGAAGCACCCAGGCATTTCAAAGAGAAAAACAAAACATGGAATCTCCAGGTTGGAAGTGGGCAGTGGGCAAAGTGGAGGGAGCTGGAAGAGGGCAAGGAAAAAGGAGAAGAAAGAAAGAAATGCCTCTCCACCCATCCCACACAAATGTCTGTTCAGGCAAAGGAATTAAATGGTGGCCAATGGAGGGAGGCACTCTGTCCACTGCCCAGGGAGTGATCAGGCCCAGGGAGTCAGCCTCAACCCGCCTTCCTGCAAGTGTCTATTCAGGCAACTCAGAGAGTAGAGAAAAAAAGAGTTTCCTTTGACTATCAGATTTCCAGCCACTACATGATGTGAGGGTTACACACCCACTGGTCTCACGAGTCTGGCATTGCAGAGAGCTTGTGGAGACCCAGGTCTGTGGGTACGTGGCGGCCGCTCCCACCTGCACTGGTCGGTTACCGCGCTGGGAGCATGTCGGCGCAGGCTGAGCAGAGTAAAGCGGTGGCCGTCTTAGAGTCAGCCCACACTATGAGAAGCAGGGAAAAGAGCATGGAAAAGAAGAGGGAGGTTAGGAGTTTAGGAAGGAAGGAAATCGGAAGGAAGGGAAAAGGGGGAAGTGTTGCCTGAATGGGAGTAGTGGGAACCCCACAACACGGGAGGCAGCCTTACCTCCCGCAGTGACAACAGAAACATGTTCCAAGATGGCTAGTCAGCTGCCAAGGGGTTGCCTCTGGCTGCCCCCATGGGTCCCACACTCCCTCCTGGATGGGAGAAAAAGAACCTCTGGGGTCCTAGCAGTGTCCCCCACCAAATATGATACCAAACCAGGCCCTTGGGCTCCCTAAACAACAGAAATTGACAAGAGGCCAAATGTGAGTTTCAGGCAAGGCTTTACCCAGGCTTATGCTCTGCACAAGGGAGTCAGCACAGAGGAGAGTGTCTTCAGGCTGAGTCCCCGAGGAGAGGTCAGGGAGAACTTTTAAAGACACTTAGGTGGGGAAAAGGATGACAGCTAAGCACGTAGAGGCAGGGATTTATTAGCACCTGCGCAATTAAAGGTCCTGCTTCTTTATGCATCCCATGTCTAATAAACATGTTAAATCTCCACCCCTGGGGGTGTTTTTTAGTATTATAATGAGGGGGAAAGTCGGTGAAAGGTCAGCACTGGGGTCCACCTTGGGGCACACTGGTTTGGTCTCATCTTTGCCAGTCTTTGTAGTAAGCATCCTCCTCTGAGTAAGCATCCTATCTCTGCATTCCTGCAAGATGGCATACTTAAGAGATAGGGAGTTTGAGCTTTTCTTTTTTTTCCTTATGGAGGCAGCCAGGGAATGCTGGATTTTGCCTTCAAGGATGAGGGGATCTAGTCCCTGCTCTGGCCCATCCCTATTTCTGATATTTTTAAGTTGCATCTTATTCTATACTGGAGCTTTCAATTTTCTATTATCAGAATAAACTTCCCCTTTGATAACAAAGATAGTCTCCTTTATATAAAATTCTCATTCTAGCTGACTTTCTTTAGCTAAGATTTTACCTTAAGAGTGTCAATTCTTTGAATAATGATATTAAAAAGGCAGCCTGATTCCTAGAAACATATAAACTACCAAAACTGAAACAGGAAGAAATAGAAAACTTGAACAGAGCTGATAACCAGCAAAGAAATTGAGTCAGTAATTAAAAATCTCCCAACAAACAAAAGTCCAGGGCCAGATGGCTTCACTGGGGAATTAACCAAACATTTAAAGAAGAGTTAATACCTATTCTTCTCAAACTATTCCAAAAAATAGAAAAGGATGGAAAACTTCCAAATTCATTCCATGAGGCCAGCATTACCCTGATACCAAAACCTGATAAAGACTTCACTAAAAAGAGAACAGGCCAATTTCCTTAATGAACGTGGATGCAAAAATTCTCAATAAAATACTAGCAAACCAAATCCAACAATACATTAACAAAAAATCATTCACCACAATCAAGTGGGATTTATTCCTGGGTTGCAAGGGTGGTTCAGTATTTGCAAATCAATTAACATGATACACCACACTAGTAAAAGGATAAGAACCATATGATCATTTCAATAGGTGCAGAAAAAGCATTTGACAAAGTACAGCATCCTTTCATGATAAAAACCCTCAACATAGTAGGTTTAGAAGGAATATACCTCAACATAATAAAGGCCATATATGAAAAACCCACAACTAATATCATCCTCAATGGGGAAAAACTGCAAGCTTTTCCTCTGTGGTCAGGAATCAGAGAGGGATGTCCACTCTCACCACTGTTACTTAACATAGAACTGGAAGTCCTAGCCACAGCAATCAGACAACAAAAAGAAATAAAAGACATCCAAATTGGCAAGGAAGAAGTCAAACTTTCACTCTTTGCGGATGACATGATACTCTGTATAGAAAACCTGAAAGCCTCCACCAAAAAACTGCTAGAACTCATACACGAATTCAGTGAAGTGGTCGGATACAAAATCAATGTATAGAAATCTGTTGCATTTTTATACACCAATAATGAAGCAGCAGAGAGAGAAATGAAGGAATCGATCCCATTTACAATTATACTAAAAACCATAAGATACCTAGGAATAAACCTAACCAAAGAGGTGAAAGCCTGTACTCTGAAAACTATCCAACACTGATGAAAGAAATTGAAGATGACACAAAGAAATGGAAAGGCATTCCATGCTCATGGATTGGAAGAACAAATATCATTAAAATGTCTACACTACTCAAAGCAATCTATACATTTAATGCAATCCCTATCAAAATACCACCAGCATTTTTCGCAGAGCTAGAACAAGTGATTCTAAAGTTTGTAGAAACCACAAAAGGCCCCAAATAGCCAAAGCAACCTTGAAAAAGAAAAGCAAACCTGGAGGCATTTCAGTTCCAGATTTCAAGTTATTCTACAAAGCTGTAGTGATCAAACAGGATGGTACTGACACAAAATAGACACATGGATGGATAGAATAGAATAGAATAGAATACTCAGAAATGAACCGACAACTATATGGTCAATTGATCCTCGACAAAGCAGGAAAGAATATGCAATGGGAAAAAGACAGTTTCTTCAATAAATGGAGTTGGGAAAACTGGACAACAACATGCAAAATTATGAAACTGGACCACTTCCTTACACCATACACAAAAATAAATTCAAAATGGATGAGACCTGAAACAATACAAATTCTAAACCTGAGACCTGAAACAATACAAATTCTAGAGGAGAACACAGGCAGTAACCTTTCTGACTTCAGCCATAGCAACTTCTTTTTAGATATGTCTCCTGAGGCAAGGGAAACAAAAGCAAAAATAAACTATTGGGACTTTATCAAAATAAAAATCTGCACAGCGAAGGAAACAATCAACAAAACTAAAAGGCAACCTACAGAATGGGAGAAGATATTTGCAAATGACATATCTGATAAAGGGTTAGTATTCAAAATATACAAAGAACTTATAAAACTCAACACCCAAAAAACAAATAATCCAATGAAAAAAATAACCTCCCCCAAATAATCCAATTAATAATCTAATTTAAAAAATACAATAGGCAGAAGACATGAATAGACATTTTTCCAAAGAAGACATACAGGTGGCCAACAGACACATGAAAAGATGCTTAACATCACTGATCAACAGAGAAATAGAAATCAAAACCTCAAAGAAATACCACCTCACACCGGTCAGAATGGCTAAAATTAACAAGTCAGGAAACGACAGATGTTGGCGAGGATGCTGAGAAAGGGGAACCCTCCTACACTGTTGGTGGGAATGCAAGCTGTTGCAGCCACTGTGGAAAACAGTATGGAGGTTCCTCAAAAAGTTGAAAATAGAGCTATCCTATAATCCAGCAGTTGCACGACTAAGTATTTACCCAAATCTTATAAAAACACTAATGCAAAGGGAGATATGCACCCTGATGTTTATAGCAGCATTATCTACAATAGCCAAACTATGGAAAGAGCCCAAGTGTCCATCAACAGATGAATGGATAAAGAAGATGTGGTGTAGCTTTCTATCTATCTATCTATCTATCTATCTATCTATCTATCTATCTACCTACCTACCTATCCAGATAGATATGGATATCGATACACACACACACATATATATACAATGGAATATTACTCAGCCATAGAAAATAATGAAATCTTACCATTCGCAATGATGTGGATAGAACTAGGGAGTATTATGCTAAGTGAAATAAGTCAGTCAGAGAAAGACAGATACCATACAATTTCACTTGTATGTGGAATTTAAGAAGCATAACAAATAAACATGAGGAAAAAAGGGAGAGAGAGAGCGGGAGACAAACCAAGAAAAGACTCCTGACTATAGAGAACTGATGGTTACCAGAGGGGAGGTTGGGGGGGGGGGATGGGTGAAATAGGTGATGGGGATTAAGGAGGGCACTTGGTGTGATGAGCACCAAGTGTTGTATGGCAGAGCTGAATCACTACATTGTATACCTGAAACTAATATTATGCTGTATATCAACTCACTGGAATTTAAATAAAAATAAAATTGAACAAATGAATGTTCAAATAAGCTGGATACAGCATTTTTGCATGCGTTTTGTTATTTTGGGACAGTAATAATTGTAAAAAAAAAATCCGACACACAAATCTTAGACAAGCTACAGTTCACTGTGATAGGGTTAAGGAAGGTTATAATTTTTTTATATTGATGACATGTTTCAATGATTACTTGGGACACATCGAGTTAAGTAAAATGTATTATTCAAACTCATTTCATCCTTTTATTTTTACCTTTTTAAAATGTGGTTATTAAACGATCTTACATTACAAACATGATTCACATTGCATTTCAGTTGGACCGAGGTATCACAGAACCTCTGTCTCTCCACCTGGAAAATGAAGTTAACAGTGGGACCATGTGCAAAGTGCCCAAGGAGTGCATGTTCCGTAAATGGTTTTGTTCATTCCCCCACCACATTTTCTCACCAGAACACCCGAGTCTCATGACTTGGACAGAACACAAATTTCCAGAGGCTTTAGAAGGAACATTGTTCTCCTATTTCCACCCAGATTCCTCTTTAGCAAGGACATGTTTTTAGTCATGAGTTATTCGAAATCTTATGGTGTTTGGTTGGTAAATAGCAAGTCATAAATTTGGAAACTCGGGCCAAGATCCTGAAACCGCCTCGCCTAAAGCAGAGGTGTTAGAGAATGTGCCCATTCATAAACTTGCCACAGACCCTGGTGAAAAGATGGACTGACATGTAGTCAGGAAATGCACACAAGGTAATTCATGGCCATTGACACTCACTGAGCATCTATCTGGTGGTGATCTGAATTATTCATGGTATCCCCCTTGGCACTTTTCTGTTGAAGGTTGATGTCAAGGCAGGACCTACACTCCCCTCTCTGACCCCCATGCTGAGCAGCCGTGTACAGAATGCCCCATCCTACAATTGGTTCTCCAAGTGGATGATTATGGAAACTTATGGGCCCAGAAACTGGGAGATGGGCCACTATCATGAGGCTTCCTTGTCCAACTGCCAGAAGACAGATGAATTCCTCTAGCACCAGCCCCGTACTCCTGAGTGTAGAGCTTAAGATAATTTATGGAATTGATTTATGCTATTCCTCTTTCCACAAGAATTCGTGGTGGCTCTCAAAGTGGCCTTTTGTTGAATTTACACAATCATCCTCTAATTTCATGTTTCTGGCGTCCCAGTCAGGAATGACAAATGCTATGGTGCTCATGTAGTTACAGTGCTCAGGAGTGAGGCAGTGGGGATGGGTGCGGACTGTTCCCAAGTGGAGAATGCCTGGCCCTCCAGACCCCAGCAGCTTGGTGCCTTGTGAGGATATACAACCGGGGTTGTAATTTTTTACAAGAAGCCAAATTCCTAGATTTGATTGTGGAAATCTCCTGTTTTTTAAATTTGGGGACTGAATGAACCCTCCTGTTGGTCCAAGTCAACCAGGCTGTCTCTAATTTCTGATCTGGTTGGTTTGTCTGTATAAATGGGGTCTTCGTGGGGAGGGACTCCACCTTTTATTCTCCTGTGTTCTTTTTTTTGCTCTCTCTCCCTCTCAACCCCACCAGGCACGTTGCATAGCATTTATGATAATTATGATTTCCAGAACTAGACACTTATTTGCCACCTTAATCATTGTTTTAGGGTCCTCTTCTTCTCTTTTGTTACTCGAGGTTCTCCAGACACTGAGAGAGAAGAATAAGCACAAACAGGAGTTACTAATGGCTCTCTCCTGGCCCCATACCCTCATCTGTAAGACAGTGTGGGCAAAGGTCCCTTTCCGTGGTTTATGTATCACATGCCCAAGGCATGACCGAAGGGGGCAGGGCCATAGGAGGGAAGGGAGGAATTCCAGGTCAGGATTCAGAGGAAGGCCTCTCCTTTGATTTAAGGCAGCGCTAGAGTAATAAAAGGCTTGCCCGACCCATCTCTATTCACCCCCGCCCCCGGCTCCCAGCTCCCAGCTCCCCATGTGCTCACCATCTCTGGAAACTTGCTCCCTTTTCTGCGGCTTTATTTTGTGATGAAGGCCTCCTGCCCCCTAATGCTCTCCCCCAGTCGACCAGATACTTTGTCTTCGATGGCATGCCCTGAGGTCCCCAAGAAACCTAGGCTGTGTCTGTGTAAGTCGCCAAAACCTTAAGTAAAATTCAGTTAGGGAACTGGCTATTGTGAGCCTAACAGGCAGTTTGTTTGGTTTTTGTGTGTTTGTTTTTGTAGTATCGAGAGAGTCACAAATTTAGTTCTGTCCATAGGAAGCAGATCCAGACCACTTTCTTACTGATGCTGTGAAGTCAAAATTCTGAGAACTACACTAGAGCTACAAAAGGTAGTAAAGCACGGGGGTGCCTGGCTGGCTCCGTTGGTAGAGTGTGCGACTCTTGATCTCAGGGTTGTGGGTCTAAGTCCCGCACTGGGTGTAGAGATTACTTAAAAATCTTTAAAAGAGTCTTAAAAAAAAAAAAATACTAAAGCTCGTTTTAGGGAATTGAAAGAAGACAGCTGTATTTTCAGGAAATGAATTGAGAAAACACTCAGTGAAGCAATTATTTGCTTCCACCTATGCAAAAACCCAGAGAGACGTGTAGCCCGAAGTCTGCTGTGTTTGTGCACTCATGGGCCACACCGTGCATAGATAGATATAATGCTGATGGTGGCAGGGACCAGACTGAGTTCTGCCACAGTACATCTACTTTATTGGTGACAGTACAGGAAGAACAACTTCCTGTGAAATACTCTAAGTTTGTAGATGAAACATGTGATACAAAGTACAAAGTTTTACTATTGTTCAGGGAAATCCAGCCTACACGCAGAATTTGTTTCAGAAGACCCTGGTCCACCCAGTCTTGGAGTTTATGGGACTTTTTTAGATTTCTGCAGCTAATGACATGAACACAGACCTTCCAAAATTCTCTGTAGGGAACAGGGAAGCAGCCTGATCCCCACTTTTGAGGATATGGGGTATTCAGAGACTACGTTTTGTATGGGAGGGCACACACTTTTGCCTCCATGTTTTGTTTTGAGCAACACACACACTGACTTACCCTTGGTGTTTGGGATCTCCCAAGTAGACTATCTTCAGAGAATAGACTGCATGCTCTGAGTGTGCCCTCCCCATGCTCCAGCAGATAAGGGCACACGTTTGTTGCCCCACACTTTGTAACTGGGCTTCAGCTAGCAACCCTTGAGTTCTTTTTTCGGGCATACTACAGGGACTACATTCTCTGATGTAGGACATATCCTGATGCTTGACATTTTGTGTTCTGGGTACACATTGCTTCCCAATCCCATAATCTGAAGTATAGTTTACGGCTTATGGAGTGTGGCAGTCTATTGTTTTAGGCATCCCAGGCTCTCTGTGGATGTATGTCCAAGTGGATAGTGACTAGGGGCTGTGGCTGATTTTCTTCCAATTCCAGTCCCCATAGAGGCTGCATTAGAGAAATGATCATACAGGAAAGCACAATCACATAGCTTGCTGTTCAATAGGAAAATCTAAGTTTCCTTAAAGTGAATGTGCTGCCCCCAGTCATCTGGTGTCCCACATTTCTTGGTATTGCTTCCCATCATGCTCACCTTATCTTCATGATAACTCAGGGAGTAGGCATTTTGAAAATATACAGTTCAACTGTATTGAAAAATACAGTTCAGACTGGGCGCCAGGCTGGGGCTGGACTTTCACAGTGCCTTTGTCAGTCCCATCCCCAGGACACAGCTCGGGGGCCAGGGGTGGGGTTTTGCCCCATGTGAGCTAATCACCCTCCTTCTCTGGAATTTTAAGACTGGCAATGAGAAAAAATAAGTGTCTTCCCAGTGGATGAAGTTGTACATAGGACCATGTAGACCGAGGCGGGTATGAAGTCAGCAAGAAGAAGGAAGCCACACATGGGGGAGATTGCAGAGCTGAGGGGACAAGAGCATTCCAAGGGTGTTTGGGTCCAGCTGTTCCCAAAGCTGTCTTCATCCCTACTCTCCTACAGCTTTTAACCTAGCATTCATCCATAAAAATCCCCTTTTTTGCTAATTTTTGTTCTAACTGGGTTCTAGCATTCAGAACCAAAGTTATTCTAATCATTACAGTGATGTTAGATCATGTGCTATCAATATAGACAAGTACACAGCAATTGCATTTACCTCAGGGTTATGTTCCTCAAGACCTTTTACACTTTGTACTGGATGGTATTTCTGTTCTCCAGCCAAGATGGCCCTGCCATGTATCATTACTATAAACAACATGCAATTTACTTGGTCCTCCAGTTTTGATTTGTGTCAAAGTTTGCTGGGTTGTTTTTCTTTGTTAAAGTATTCAGAATTTGGGTTTGGGGTGGGATTTTTGGTGGTTATAAAAGATGTCCAAAAAATTCTTCTACATTTTTCCCTTCGAAAGACAAAATACTGCTAAACAGTTTCCCAAAGTAGTGGTATTAATTACCCTCCCATCAGCAGTGTGGAAGATGTCCGGTTACTCCATATTTTCAGCCACACTAGGTATTGCCAGTCTTCTTCGTTTGAGCCATTTTACACCATTATACAATGGCTATACAATGGTATCACATTATAGTTTTACTTTGCATTTCCTAATGACTAGAAGATGGAGCACCTTTTCATATATTCATGGCTGTTTGGATATTGTATTTCATGAAGCATCTGTTCAAGTCTTTAGTCCATTTCCTGTTGGGTTGACTGCTTCTTATTGACTGATTGAGGTTCATTATATATTCTGGACATGAGTCCTTTGTTGGATATATATAGTGCAAAGATCTTCTCCCACTCATGGCTTTCCTCTTCATTCTCTTAGTATCTTTTGGTGAACAGGAGTTTTTCATTTTAATCAAAATGAAAAGAAAAGCCTTCTGATTTTTTCTTTCATGGTTAGTGCTTTTTATATTTTATTGAAGAAATCTTTGCCCCAAGGTCATGAAGTTATTCTCCTGTGTTTGCTTCTCAAAATTTTATTATTTTACCAGGTTTGGTTAGGTCATCCTTCCACCTTTAGGTCGGATTTTATGTACTAGCTTGTGTGCTCTTGATTATCATCCTAACTAGAAACGCACTGGGTGGCTGAGAATGAAGATCGTATCTGCGAGCCATTGAATTTGGCTGCAAGTAACAAAAATTGGGAAAGCAATGGCTTACATAGAGTAGGACAGCAGTCTTCAACTTTTGGTTCACTGAATCATCTGGAAGTTTTAAAAAACTTGTATAGGACGCACCCCATATCAATCACATATTAATCTTTTGAGGTGAGGCCCAAGCAACAATAATTTTTAAAGCTCCTCTGATGAGTCCTTTGGGCAGCTCAAGCTCTGGACCACTGATTGGGGTTTGTTTTTCTTTTACGTGACAAGAAATCTGAAGTTAGGCTGTTCAAGTTTGGTGTGGCAGCTTCCCAAAGCATTAGGGAACCAGACTCCTCTTAACCTTGAGCTTTACTATCCCTGGGAGTGTGTGGTCACAAAATAACTGCAAAAGCCCCAGCCACTGGGTCCCTGTTCCACACAACAGGAAGGAGGAAGGGCAAGGGTCAAAGCGTCACGTAACGATTTCCGCATAACTGTCAATGGCAGGAACTTCATCATATTGTCACCCATATCTGCTGGGTGACTGGGAAATGTATTTATTCAGTTGGGTACATTGCCATTCCCAGAAAAGCCAGGGTTCTGTTAGCAAAGAAGAGTGGAGAATTGATAGTAGACAGGCAACTATCTGTCTCTGTCACGAGGCTGCTTGTTAACCAAAACCCACAGACACCCAATAGAGAGAGTTCTCTTTGTACCCCTGGGACTCCTTCAGTAGCTAGCAGAAGAAACACCGATGCCGCATGCTCTAATTATAAGTGAAATAAAAGTGTGCTTTCTAAAAAGATCAAGACATATTAAATCTCATTTTTTACATATGTCTTACTGAAAAAGAGGTCTTTAGCCTAAAGAGACATATTTCTTTTCTCAGACATTTTTATTGCATAAGGCCCCTTGTGATTGAAAATCATGTTTTTCTGAATAGTATCAAGAAAGAGAAGCAAAAATGGTCATGTGTTTTTGAGAATAAAATATGATGAGGGACTGTTGGCCGGGCAGGAAACAGCACATCCGTGGCAAGCTTCGAGGGCCAGGCTCCGGAGTTTGGGGCTCATCCTTTGCAGTAGATGGAGTGCTCCGTCCCTCCTACCACTCCCCAGTCCTTCTACTAACTTATCGCCAGGTGTGCCCCAGTTTTTGGTTCTAGTTCTTGGCTCCATCTCTCATGAAGCCCAGATGAATCCCTTTTTTACGTTTTTAGCTAGCTGGCAGGGGTTTCTGGAACACTTTTCAGGAAGGCTGATGTCATGAGGGCTTGTCCTAATGAGGAGCCCAGAGAAATGGGATCAGATGCCTGTATGGTTTATGAAAGGCAGACAGACGGGCGTTGGCAGCTGACCCCATGGGCAGGAAGAGAAAGGGAAAGGAGCAGAGGCTCAGTCTGAGATTTCTGCCTCAGCAGCTGTGAGCAAGGGGATACTAATCCCTCAGATGGGGGCAGGGGCAGGAGAAGATGTATTTTGGAGAAAGATGATGAGTTTGGTTTGAGAAGGGACGAAGGAGGGGAGGTGGTCGCTAACATCTGAGGAGAGAGTCCCCTCTGGGGTCATGCTTTGTTGGACAGTCTACAGGCGGGAGGCCATCTGACCAAGATGCAGGCGTGGTGATGCAGAATGCTGGCTTCCTGAGAGGGGTGCTGGGGGCAGAGATGGGGATCGGGGGACGCATTGGTGGAAAGCAGAGGGAGAAGGAGGACGAGGGGCCTCTGCTGAGCACTGGAACTTGGACCCATTTACATGGCAGGGTGGGAGGAAGGCATAAATTCAAACCCAGGAAGGGTGCAGAACAGCGAAGCACTGTGCACGGTAGCACAGAAGGAGTTTCAGAGGTACCCAGCTGCTGGGAGAGGAGAGAAATCCAGACTGAGGACTATCCAGTTGGGAGGTCGAGGGTCCTGGGGAAAAGTGGCCATTGTGCGAGCATAAAGATACAACTGGAACTCTCCTAGCAGCCCCGCCCCCAACCCCCACCCACCGCCACCACACTTCTGGGTTCTCCACCACGATGGTTTCCATACTTGCGTATCTATGTATACCTTTCCTTTGGTATGACGCTGGAATTGTATTTTACACACTGACTGTAAGTTGCTTTCATAAACAACATAACATGACCACCACAGTGTCTGGGCAGGGCTGGGCTAGGGCAGAACTTGAGGATCCAGGAGCTGCAGGTGCCTCGGGTGCAAAGCATGGTGGGAGAAGCTACCCTCTGGGCCTGAAAGGGGCCACTTCCTGCCCTGGGGGTGTGGCTTCCCCAGCCCCTCCCTGCCAGAGCACTCTTTTTATTCATCCTTCGTCCCAACTCAAAGGGTGAATGCTCCTGGAGAGGACACCGTACTGAACTTCACAGAGGCTCACCCAGTCGGGAAAATATGAGAACCGAAGATGAGAAAATGTGTCCAGTCTTCAGCAATACTCTCTGTGGCTGCTCCTGACTTTTCCCCATGTCCACCAGGCCCCTGATCCCATTCCCCCGTCTGCTTTCTGCTGGCCCTTAACACAATAGCAAATCTAGGAGGCCTTGGGTGTCAGGTAGCTCCCTCAGGACCTCCAATCAGAATGGGAAAGAATGTAGACAATAAATCCTCACGACATCCCTGCAAGGTGGCAATGTCATAATTATTTCACAGGTGTGAAAACTGGGCTTCTAAGTGTTAAGTATAAGGAGGCCTAATTACTTGATATGTTAAGATAATATGCATGATAAAATATATAACATCTATACTAATATGCAGCACATACATCATTAAAATATATATCATAGGGGCACGTGGGTGGCTCAGTTGGTTGGGCACTTGACTCTTGATTTCGGCTCAGGTCCTGATCTCAGGGTCGTGGGGTCTGTCAGCATCAGGCTCCACACTCAGCATGGAGTCTGCCTATCCCTCTCCCTCCCCCCCGTTCACACTCTCTCCCTCTCTCAAATGAATAAATAAAATCTTTAAATATATATATATCATATATTCATATATAACACATTTATTGAATGGAAACTCTGGGATTCAAACTAAGTCTGAGGATCAGATCCATTGGTTCACATTAAGATATTATTAACTAAGAAGATTTTGCAGGGGTTGGCAGCCAAGATCCGCAGTTCAGCTATGGCTAGAAAATGTGTCTTCCTTGGTCCACCTGCTACTTTAAAATAGGGGAAATTGGGGCGCCTGGGTGGCTCAGTTGGTTAAGCGACTGCCTTCGGCTCAGGTCATGATCCTGGAGTCTCTGGATCGAGTCCCACATCGGGCTCCCTGCTCGGCAGGGAGTCTGCTTCTCCCTCTGACCCTCTCATGCTCTATCTCATTCTCTCTCTCAAATAAATAAATAAAATCTTAAAAAAAAGAGAGAGAAAATTAACATTAGAATCAGAATTTCAGTTTCTTCTGAAAAAGCAGATCTGGCTCTTCTGGGCCTCTGTCCCCAGGAGGAGACAACTGGCTGGAGCTGTGTAGCGGCTGGGTGACCGAGCGGGAAACGTTCCCTCCCAGCTCTGGTCACTGGCTGGGAGGACCTGTCTGGACCCACAGGCCTGGGCCAGGCTCTTGGTATAACACAGTGTCCTTTCCAGGGGCATTTACTCTTAAAAAACAAACCAAACCCCAACCGAAAAGCTTTATTATAGAATAATTTGACAAATATAATTGTATATATTAAAAGTGTACAACATGATTTCATGAACATATGTATTGTAGAATGATTACCAAGATCCAGATAATTATCAAAGAGAAAATCCTTACACTTAGGTGATAAGTCATAACAAAGTACTAATGTTCAGGCAGCGGAGAATCACCAAGAAAAATATTTTTTGTCTGGGTTTGTCCCACTATCCCTAAAATGAAGCCCATATAAATAACTTCCAATTCTGCATACTCTCAAATTCAAGCTGGAAACCTGTTACATTTTTTATGTAAAAAAAGTGGGCTGTTTGTGTGTTTGTTTTGAACTCTTATCTCTGTTTGTTGGGCTTTTTTTTTTTTTTTTTTTTTTGCTGAGGTGTAACTGACATATAACACTGTATCAGTTTCAGGGATACAGCAGAAAGATTCCCTATTTGAACACATTGTGAAATGATCACTACAGCAAGTCCAGTTAGCATCCATCACCATACATCATCAGAAAAAAAAATTTTTTTCTTGTTATGAGGACGAACAGTGTTTTGTATTTTCCTGAAGTCATTTACTTTAATTGTACACATAGAGCGGCCTCAAAACGTCATGCATCTCCAAGCCGAACACAGAAGACAAACACTGGATCGTCATGACTTCGCCCTCGCCTCGCCTGCTTACGAGATTTAACACCACCCCAAAAGCTCTAACAGTTTTGGGAGAGGCCGTTATTCTGCAAAATGTGCTTTCTGTTTCTTGGCCTTATGTATAGGGCCATTTAGGGAGCAGGCGTGTTTGCACAGTGAGTTTTTCTGTGGAAAGTTGTTTTTGCGAGAGACACTCATTTAGTGTTTTCACATTACCGTGTCCCTGTTGGCAGCAGAATGAAAGGCCAATAAAAGGTGAAAGTTACCAACTGCCGCTCATACGGTGGGAGCCTCCATGTTAAGAAGAAATGGGCGTGTACCAACACCGCGCAGCTCCGGTCACTGGTCCAGACCACATGTGTGCTCTCTGCAGGATCCCAGAAGCTTCTGCTCAAGTTATTTCCTTCTCCCCTAGTTGATCAAGGGGAGATCCATGGAGCTGCTCTTCCTTTGCATGTGTCTCCTGTAATTATTCACTCATGTGTGGGTCAATTAATGAATTTTATTCTTTTTTTTCAATTAATGAATTTTAAAACATTCATTAAGCACTTGTGTGCCAGGCCTCATCTGCATCCACCCTTTCTTCTGGGCACAGATAGTGTAAAACCCTGGGTGGGGGTGAGGGGGTGGGTGGAGATGGGGAGAAATTAGGAAATCAGAGTCATGCCAAATGGCTGACAGGAACATGCAACCTCAGGGAGCTCTCTCAGGAAAAAGCCTCGGGACAGGTTGGTATCGCTCACCCTCATCCTGAACTGGGTTCTGGTGTAGCCTTGCCCCAGCTGCTTCCTTCCTTCCTCACCACACCCCCCTCCCCTGTCTCCTCCACCTCCAGCTCCTTTGGGTGCAGTAGGAAGACTCAGGATATTGAGTTCTGGGCTTAGCTGACCCTAAGCTGGTCATGTGACCTTGGCCAAGCCACCCTGCTGCTCTGGATGATGGTTTCTTTCTTTCTTTCTTTCTTTCTTCCTTTCTTTCTTTCTTTCTTTCTTTCTTTCTTTCTTTCTTTCTTTCTT